>NC_137967.1:17601914-17609414 GCF_963924665.1 Micromys minutus
TGGCCACTGCTGGGTAATTGAGGGGTGGGGTATACCTGGCTGTTACTAGGTAACTGAGAGGTGGGGTTTACAGAATCCCAACAGATGGGACATACATATACCACACCATTTATATGGTGGTCAGAGCATAACTTGCAGGAGCCAGTTTTCTCTTCTACTCTGTGCATCCCCAGGATTAAACTCAGGTCCTCAGGCTTGGCAGCAAGCACCTGCTAAGCCATTTTGCTTGTCCAACGCCTCAGCAGGAGGTCACCACACTTGTCGGAGTTCCTTCTGACAACCCCACCTGCTGGGTTAGAAGGAACTCGGTGGGGCCTCTTATCTCCAGCATCTTTGCAACCAGCCCTCAGAATTTCTAAACTAAACAGGGCAGAGCTTCAATGAAGATGAGCAAGAGACAGGAAAATAAAGTTAGATGTTGAAGGAGCGGTAAAAGAAGAAAAGCAGTGCTAGCAACAGATGTCCCGGAAGAATGTATTAGAACAGTAATAAGATGCCCAACTTAACAACCAGCTTAGAATGAACCAACAGGCCGTCAACCAAAACAAAGAGTGGGGGTGGGGAGTGCAGGCTCCTGGAAGGACTCACTGTCATCCACTCTGAGATGTAACACAGATAGAACTGGCTGGTGCTGGTACCTGGCGCCAACCCTGATGAGTCCTCAGGTGATCATCTCTGAGGTCCCTCATCACAGTTCTTGGTCCAAAGGGAATGAAAGCCACTTCTTCGGGACAACTGAGAGTACCCCTGGCTGGGGGCAGGCATTCGGGGCTGTCCCTAATGTCTCGAGGGAGGAGGAAGTGACTTGAACGCAAAACAAAAGAAGCCACGAATCACTACATTTACCAAATACAACAGAGGGGGCTCGATGAAGGCAGAGCTTTGGGGTCAGTGAGGCGATGGCGGTCTAGTAAGTTTAGCAATGCATTCCAAAAGTTGTACCTAAGACTCGAAAAGATGTGAACTTGGGCTGGAGAGATGGCTCAGTGGTTAAGAGCACTGGCTGCTCTTCCAGAGGTCCTGAGTTCAAATCCCAGCAACCACATGGTGGCTCACAACCAGCTGTAATGGGATCTGATGCCCTCTTCTGGTGTGTCTGAAGACAGCTACAGTGTACTTATATATAATAAATAAATTAATTAGAAAAAGAAAAGATTTGAACTCAGACAGAACTAGTAGATGACTGCTAAAGGGAACTAAAGATGGCCCTGTGTAAGTCTGACTCTTAGTGTACAACATTCAGATGGCTCTTCACAACCTAATGCTGCAGTTCAGCCGTCAGCAACTCGGATATGGCTTCTTCGGAGAACATAGGTTCATAGTGCTTCCCTAGAACAGAAAGAAAACAGAATTTTATGTTCTACAAAAGCCACCCCCACACTCCTGGAGTACTCACATGTCCTACCTTCGACTTCATCCTTGATAAAGCAGTTCAAGATGGCCCCTTGATAGGTGCCAGCAGGTCAATGCTAGGGATACTAAAATGAGCTAAACCAGCAGTGGGCTATCCTTTGATGCTGCCTTATCCCTCCCAGGCCTTTGTTCTTCCGGATTACCCGACTTCAGCCTCATTTGCATGTGGATTTGAAGAACCCAGAGCTCCTCTAACTTGCTCACAGCCACATCCTCAGAAAAAAAAGAAGTCTTGTTTGCAGTAAGAGCTCTCTCACGAGAGGCTGGGGTTATTAGCTCAGTGGTAGAGCTTGCATGACTCTCACAAAACCCTGGATTTGATCCCTGACACTGCAAAAACTTGGAACCTGTTAAACATCCCATTTCAGATTGTCTGCAGATATATAGCTGCTAAATTCTGGCAGAGGCCTCACTGCAAGCTCAGCAAAGGACTCTAAATTCATGGAGTCTGGTGGCCACTGACAAGTATGCAAAATATGTGGTTCTCAACACATGGTTCATGAGCCCCTTGGGGTCGAATACCAGATATTTACATTACGATTCAGAAAGTAGCAAAGTTATTTATGAGGTAGCAATGAAATAATTTTAGGGTTTGGGGGTCACCACACATGAGGAACTGTGTTATAGGGTCCCAGAGTTAGGAAGGATGGGAACACTGCTCTGAGTGAATTGATCAAAGAATGAGGCTGGGCTGTCAAGATGGCTTTGAAGTTAGGAGCACGGGCTGGAGAGATGGCTCAGCAGATAAGAGCACTGTCTGCTCTTCCAGAGGTTCTGAGTTCAAATCCCAGCAACCACATGGTGGCTCAAAACCATCTGTAATGGGATCTGATGCTCTTTTCTGGTGTGTCTGAAGACAGTTACGGTGTACTTATATATAATAAATAAATAAATCTAAGAAAATAGAAAAGAAAAACAAGTTAGGAGCACTGGCTGCTCTTCCAGAGGTCCTGAGTTCAATTCACAGCAACCATATGGTGACTCATTACCATCTACAATGACATCTGATGTCCTCTTCCGCCCTGCATAATAAATATTTTTTTAGAAGGGAGCTAGGAAAAAAGGGGTTCATGAGGTCCCCAAGTCTCTGAGAGAGGGGGTGTCTTTTCAGTGATCTAGTCTCATATTAAGGAGTTCGTGCTCCCATGAACAAACTGTCAACTGAGACCCTAATGAAACTCATCTGGTCATCAAAATTCATTAACTACTTAAGTAGGAAGAGTAAAGGCCTCAGAGACAGGGAAAGAAAACTGGTTGAATTGGTTATGAATATGAAAAATGTGTGTGCATGAAAATGCCAGAATGAAACTCATATGTATAATTAACATATCCTAATAAAAATAAATAAATTAGGGCTGGGAGATGGCCCAGTGGATAAGCATATTCACTGAAGGACTGGAATTTATAGCCCCAGAATCCTTGTAAGGAAGACAGGAGAGCCCTGCGGCAAACCCATCAGCTAAAGGAGGGATTCCAGAGAGAACCTGCCTAGATAAAATACGGAAGAACGGAAGAACACAGGAGGTCAATTCTACCTGCCAATGCACGAATACAAAGATATACACACTCATACTTTTTGTTTTTAACTTAAAGAACAAGTCCTTTAATCCCACCAGTGAACAGTGGAGGCAGGAGGATTAAGAAATTCAAGGTCATGCTTAAGCTACCCAGAGAGTTCCAGGCCAGCCCGGGCTACCTGCGACCCAGTTTCAAAACAAAACAAAAGAATGATTCGACCAATACAGACTGGCGGAAGTCGGATAGCAATGCCACGGAGCCTTGTAATCTAGGGACAACAGAATGTCAAGTCCCTCCTAGTTTGGTGGAGGTAGGATGCGGGAGAAAAGTGCCTCCAAGACACCTCACATGCATGCACGCACGCACTCACGCACACCAAGATAAGCAGAGGGAGGCTGGAGCTGGGGAGAGCCAGGCGGGGTCACCGCCCCGCGAGGTGTGGCCGCTGCAGCCAGCCAAGGTCTCCCGCGCCCAGGTTCCTTCCTCTTGTTTGCTTTCTATGCTCAGCCTGGGGCCCAAGGTGGTGTCTCCGCCCTCTGAACCCCGGGAAAACCTAGGTGACCTGGGAGATCCATTCGGGCGGTAGTGTGAAATGTCTGGCGACTGCGGGCCGAAGACAGAGAAATTGGGGTGCGTGGAGTGACGCCTTGCAGGAGGCTGCCCCGCCCCACTCCTCTTGATTTGGTTGAGGAGGGAGCCGCCCCGTTCCCGCCCCTAACTAGTCCGGACGCCAGGAGCTTCTAAGAGGTGCAGACCCAGCCGACCTGCAGAGATGGAGACAGCCGGTACCTGGGCGCTGCTGCTGGCCCTGCTGCTGCTGCTGCTGCTACTGGCTCTGACGCTGCCCAGGACCCCGGCCCGAGGCCACTTACCCCCGGGGCCCACGCCGCTGCCGTTGCTGGGGAACCTCTTGCAGCTGCGGCCCGGGGCGCTGTACTCGGGGCTCTTGCGGGTGAGGGGGCGCAAGGACATCCTAACCAGGGGATATGCGCGGGGGTGGGGAGCCTTCTAAGTATCGGGGCACATGAGTCTTGGGTTCTCTTAGAAAGGAGGCAGAAGCAGGAGTCCTGAGGGCAAAGAGACTGAATGCGGGGAGCTGGGGACGCGAACAAGTTGACCTGGGCTGGGCAAAGGAGAGAGGGTATCCAGGTTGGGATGGGCAGAGTTCAGTCAGTCCTCGAAGTGGGATCCTGGGCTAAGAAAGAAAGGGAATGCCCTGAAGGGGAGACTAAAGCTGGGAGGTACACTGCTCACAGAGGTCTGGGAAGAAATGAGGTCAGGACCCAGAGGGGTAGGGGTCCCAGGTGGCAGGGACGCGCAGAATCCTGGAAGTTAGTGAGCTGGGACCAAAGCTGCAAAGTAGGCATTCTCTAAACAAGAGGGTAGTGGGCGGGCTTCTCGTCCCCACCACCACCCGTTAGAAGGGAAGCATCTGGAAGCTGGAGGGTGATGAGCAGAGAGCATCCTGGGCTGAAGGAATCTGCCTCAGAGACTCCCCGAGTGGGAGGGTGGGTGTAGCTCTACTAGGAGGGAGCTAGGAGTTCCTGCCACCAGTGGGAGGATGGGGAGGCAGTCCCAATTTGCTGGGGGTAGTGGGGGGGATGAAGTTCTCCATTCAAAAATATTCTGAGGGACTTTTAAGGACAGGAAAGAGGAGTGGGCGTCTAAGGGAGAGATGGGACACATGTTTTCATGGCACTTGCTGTGAGATTTACGTGTTTAGTAGAGGTTGAAGTGGGTAGCCAGATACTGGGAAGAGGGGGATTAAGGGAAACCAAATCTGGTTGTGGATGGTCCCAAGATCAGAGGTTAGAGCCTAGAAGGGAGTGAGAGGGAGGTAGAGGGATGTGTTTAGAAAGCGCCCACTCAGCAGAGCGGTGATGGTACACACCTTTAATCCCAGCACTCCGGAGGCAGAGGATCTCTGTGTGTTCGAGGCCAGCCTGGTCTACAGAGTGAGTTGCAGGATAGCCATAGCTACACAGAGGAACCCTGTTGAGGGAAAGAAAAAAAGGTGGGGGTGGGGATGGGCTGGGGCTTCCACTCCACGCTCCCATGCAAAAAGAGAGCAGTTTCCCAAAG
Source organism: Micromys minutus (assembly GCF_963924665.1). Taxonomy (NCBI): domain Eukaryota; kingdom Metazoa; phylum Chordata; class Mammalia; order Rodentia; family Muridae; genus Micromys; species Micromys minutus. The sequence continues at coordinate 17,606,928 of NC_137967.1, forward strand.
GAGCAGACCAGTTTCTGATACAGGGAGCCAAAGCCACTCTTCATGGTTTGGAAGTAATGCCTAACAGAGACGGCTCCCTGGGACCTTCCTTCTTCCTCTCTGCCCCCAGCTAAGTAAGAAGTACGGGCCTGTGTTCACGGTACACCTGGGCCCCCGGCGCCGCGTGGTGGTCCTGGTTGGATATGATGCTGTACGAGAAGCCTTGGGAGGTCAGGCTGAGGAATTCAGCGGGAGGGGAACATTGGCAACTCTGGACAAGACCTTCGATGGTCACGGTGAGTCATGAGGGCAAATGGGGGCTGTTGGGACCTGCCCCCGCTTCAGGCATGGAGGTTTTTTGTTAAGGTGACTGACTGCCTATCTTTCTAGGAAATGGGATGGCCACAGTACCTGTCCTTTAAGGTTGGACTAAGGTTAAAGTAGAAGCTGGGCTGTGTCAAGTGGGTGCTGACTCACTGCCAACCAGAATGATTACAGTCACTACTCTCTGACCTAGGAATTGATACACAAGCACTCACAGCACAAAAGTTAGACATGTGTGGCTCATCCCCAACATCCGGTAGACTCAGACTGAAGGAACTCAACATGCACTACATAGTGAGTTCAAGGTCAGCTTGGGCTACATGGGATGAGACAGTGTGACCCTGGACCAGGACTAGGATTAATGGAAGGGCATACATAGAACCCACCAGTGATGGTTGTAAGCCTTGTTCAATGGAAAGTGCTTACCTAGACTCCCCCAGGGAGGGGCTGGGGGCGTGGCTCAGTGGTAGAGCCCCTGCCTAGAATCCCCCAGGGAGGGGCTGGGGGCGTGGCTCAGTGGTAGAGCCCCTGCCTAGAAACCGCCAGTGAGGGGGGAGCAGGGCTCAACAGAGTATTTTCTTAAAATTCACCAATAAAGGGCTAAGGGACATGTCCTCTACCTAGCTTGTGTAGCGCCGTGGATTCCATGTCCAAACCAAAAGAAAGAGCAGAAAGAATTCTTTATGTTAAGGGCAGCATGTGTAGAGCCCTGGCTTCAATCTGGTACCACAGAAATGTCTCGCAGCACAGTGGTGACTAAGATAGTGCTGCCTACTTCCCCTAGAGAACCCAGACAGGCCCGTCATCAGACAGTAACTGCTCAGACGAATTGCCCAGGATAGGAGGGGCAAGCTAGCGTGGGGGGGGGATCTAGAATCGTAGGAATCCACAGGCAGTGCCAGACACAGCCTATGCTCTGAGAGATACCCAGGAAGGCGCCAGTGAAAACAAAGAGGATGTCAAAGCTGCGGTTCTCTGGCTAGAAGGGAAGTTGTATCCAGGCAGGAGGGCTAACAAGAGCACATGTATGGAGGAGAGAGAAGAATGGTTTCTTCAGCCCACAGGCAGTGTGCCTGGCCCTGTCCTAGGTACTGACGACACAGAGACTTCCAAAGCAGGTGCAGTGGCTTCCCGCTGTGAGAGACTATGTGGAAACCACAAAGTGGGGAGAGAGAATTCTAAAATGCGAAGAAGACGCGCATCCCCGAGAACAGAGGCACAGTTTGGGGGAGAGGGGCTTCTGGAGCGGGTTGCAGAGGGAGGCAGGCTTCTCAGAGGAGGTGACATCTGGGCTGAGGAAGCAGCTGAGGGGTGGCTCAGGCCTTCATTCAACAGGCTGAGTCAGGAGAATTGCTAGGTCAGGGCAGCCTGGGCTACAAAGCAAGACCCTCTAAAAAAAAAATCATAAATAATTAAAAACAAAGGGATGGGTGCAGGAGAGGTGGCTCAGCAGTTAGGAACATTTGCTGTTCTTACAGGGAACTTGTTCCCAGCAGCCACATTGGGCAACTCACAATAGCTTGTACTCCAGAGTCAAGGGATCTGACATCCTGGCCTCTCCAGACACTTGTACACGTGTGAACATATACAAACACACAGAGGAATAAAAAAAATAAATCTTTTAAGATAAGTAAAACAATAGGCTGCATCTAGGGATGTACTTAAGTGGTAGAGTCTTCACAGAATCCCCCAGTGAGGGGCTGGGGCGTGGCTCAGTGGTAGAGCCCCTGCCTAGAATCCCCCAGTGAGGGGCTGGGGGCGTGGCACAGTGGTAGAGCCCCTGCCTAGAATCCCCCAGTGAGGGGCTGGGGGCGTGGCTCAGTGGTAGAGCCCCTTCCTAGAAATCCCCAGTGAGGGGCTGGGGGCGTGGCTCAGTGGTAGAGCCCCTGCCTAGAATCCCCCAGGGAGGGGCTGGGGGTGTGGCTCAGTGGTAGAGCTTCTGCCTAGAATCCCCCAGCGAGGGGCTGGGGGTGTGGCTCAGTGGTGGAGAGCTTAATATGTGCAAAGACCTAGGTTCGTGTCCATCAATCCCTAAAAGAAATGGAGGGGTGTGAGCATGAGGAAACAGCAAGGGTCCAGGTAGGGTTGGGGGATTGTGAAGCCTTTGAGGAAATGAGGAAAGTTGTAGTAGATGATTAATAAAGCTAGAAGTCAGCATGGCTCTGTTCACCCAGCAGGCTTGTG
>NC_137967.1:17614414-17629414 GCF_963924665.1 Micromys minutus
CCTGACATGCCTTCAATGCCAGCACTCAGGAGGAAGAAAGTAGATGAATCTCAGTGACTTCAAGGCCAGCCTGGTCTACAGAGTGAGTTCCAAGACAACCAGAGCTACGCAGAGAAAACTTGCCTGGAAAATAATAATAATAATAATAATAATAATAATAATAATAATAATAATAATCTTGAATCTATATTCCACTTAAATAACAGTTCCTCATTTCTCAACTTGTCCCAAACATTTATTTCAGGAGAAAGAAGACCCAGGTACAGAATTCACCGAGAAGAACTTGCTGATGACGGTCACATACCTGCTGTTTGCTGGGACGATGACCATCGGTGCCACCATCCGCTATGCCCTTCTGCTCCTACTGAGATATCCTCAAGTTCAGCGTAAGCAACCGTTCCTGCCAGGCAGGCCCCATGAGCCGGAGCAACGGCTCCAGAGGGCAGGATGTAGAGGGAGATGAAAAGGATCATGGTTTAGGAGTCCCCGATCGGTGAGGGCTTCCGGAACTTCTGATCACAAGATGTAGTGAGAGGCGAGACAGGACCCGTCTGTGCCACCATGCACCTTGTCCCAGTCATGCAGAGCCATAGAAGGATCTTATGTTGGGAAGATATGATTCATTTATGCATTTATTTTTACTTGAGATAGGACCGTGCTTTATAGCCCAAGCTAGCCTGCTACTTACTGTTTAGCCCAGGCTGGTCTCTAACTCAGCGTCCTGTGTTAAATTACCCCACCCGGTTTACATCTGCGTTCTAGAAAATCTTTGAGTTTCCAGGACGGGATGAACCGTAGGAGACTGGAACTCAGTGGCGGAGCTCTTGCCTAGAGTCTCGGGGGAACGGGGACAGTGAAGGGGGAACGGGGACCTTTGCGTGGGATCCACTGGTGAGAGGTGGAGATGTAACTCAGTCGTCCAGTGATTGACTAGCAATCATAAAGCTCTGGATAACACTCCCAGTTAGTGCCCCACCCCACGGACACTCACACGTGTGCACGCGCGCGTGTGCGCGCACACATACACATGCACAGCAAATTATAAATGATGAGAGGAAACCCAGGTGCTCAGGGAGGTGGAAGCTGAAAGAAATGAGACAGGGCTAGGCCAGGCTATGGGGACATGGGGGGTTAGGAGCAGAATAGGCAGGTTGTGGAGAACAAGGAACAGAGGGACTCGTCCAGAGGCTTGAGTGTCTAGCTTGGAAACTGTGGACAGTGGAGTCGCCCTGAGTTAGAGACAGGATGAGGGCAGTGTTGCTTTCAAGGCTGAACACGGACTGTGGGTCTTGCCTGTACTCGCAGCACTCAGGAGGCCTGAAGCAAAATGATGGCCACAAGTTCAAGACCAGCCTTGTCCACGTAGTGAATGACAGGCAGCCTGTCATAAGAAAAGGGGGGGGAGTGTTGGGGGGGTTATATCAGAGTCACCTTGGAAGGGTTGAGGCCCACAAAAGGAGACGAATACAAACTTCACAAGACACTGGAGCAGGCCTGGAATTTAGAAATTATAATCAGGGACAGGGAGATGGCTCAGAGTGTAGCGGCATAAGCATGGGGACCTGAGTTCAAATCTCCACCATCCATGTAAGGAGCTCGGCACAGCACTAAGGGAGGAGAGACAGGAAAACCACTCCTGGCTGCCAGCCCGGCTCCAGGTTCAGCAAGAGATGATGGGAATAAGGTGGCTCGTGAGCACACTTGGGTACACACCCCCAACCCCACACACAAACAGAGTCACCATCCAGGTGTGGAAGTGCACACCTGTAATCCCAGCACTTAGTAGGCTGTGAGTTTGAGGCCCGGCCTTGGTTTACACATTGAGATACACTATAGCCTGCCCTGGCCCTGTAGTAAGTGACGGAGGGCAGGTACAGGTAACCGGCCAGGTTGGGAGTGAACCATCCCCCACCCCAGGGAACTCAGTGTTGCCAGCTAAATGCCTGAAGGCTGGGGAAATAACCTGACCCCATAGGCAGCAATCGGAGGCCCAGGGCCATTACTGGACTCAGCTATGACTTTGAGTGTCTGAGGCGCTGTGGGCCTCAGTTTCCTCATCTACAAAATGGTGACCAATAACTATGTCCACTATGCCAACACCTTTAATCCCGTCACGTGGGAGGCAGAGGAAGGTGGATCTCTGAGTTCGAGGACAGCCAGTCTCCATACCATTTTTTGGTTAGGAGAGTTAAGGCAAAATAGATCCAATATCCAACATGGGCTCCTGCTCACCTGCTGCCTGCCTCGGTCCCAAACCGCTGCTGCACAAGATGAGGCTTCTGAGAGAAGAATCCCGGGGCGCATCCCACCCTTCACCTGAAACCCTCCTCTTGCGTTCAGAGCGTGTTCGAGAGGAGCTGATCCAGGAGCTGGGTCCCGGCAGGGCTCCGCGCCTCAGTGATCGAGTTCGCCTTCCTTACACGGATGCTGTCTTACACGAGACACAGCGGCTCCTGGCTCTGGTACCCATGGGAATGCCCCACACCATCATGAGGACCACTTGCTTCCGGGGATACACTCTGCCCAAGGTAGGTGTATGGCCGGGCCGGAGCAATTATCTCTGCCTTGGGACTTAGGTTTTGATATCTCTGTCTCTGGATCCTCGCCCCAACCACTACCTACCCCTTTCTCTCCCGTCTCCATTAAAAAACAGTTGAGAATAGAACCACCAGGGGGCGATATATCCCCAATCCTGAGATAATGTCAGCTCCTTCTGGAATCAAATCCTTATGTTTGCCCTGTTGTTTTCTTAGCTGGAACTTGAACAAATTGCTTCATCCACTGAACCTCAATATACCCTTCTCTAAATTAGGAATAATATTGATTGTAATAATAATAACCATTCAGACTTGTAAGATAATGCTTGTAAAAAAAACATCCACCCAGCTCTTGTTGTACATACAGCCTATGTACATACAGAGGACAGCCACAATGTCACAATAAACACCTTACATTGTATCAGCTATTGTTCTGGAGGTTTTCTGTTAGTATTATTTAACCCTCTGCCCTGGAGACCCCACCTGCCTTCACCCTCTATCACATCAGCCCCAAGAGTACACAAGCTCTGGTCTAGCCCGAGAGACTGCAACCCTCCCCGCCCGTCCCTTATTGGACATCCCTCCCACACACACGCTCTTGTTTTGCCTCCCTTGGACATTCCCCAGAGAGGTGGCTTCTTACAGTCACAGCTTAATCTCGGGATCACAACAGAATCCCAGAATCTCAAAACAGGATAAAAATAACACGCGTTGCCAGCCTCCCCTAGGGGTTTTCTTTGGCTACTGCTTAACTTCCGTAGGCCTTACTTTCTCCATCTTATTTATATCACCCGTCACCCCTATAAGGTACTAGGGGTTGAACCCAGGATCTCTTACACATTAGGCAAGTGTTCTATCACTGGTCCATCCCTAGGCACACACCCTGGAAGAAGTTGGTTTGTTTGTTTTTCTTTTGAAATGAGTAGCATGGGCTGGCCTTGAACTTGCAATCTTGCCTCCTTCCTGTCTCAGCCTCCAGGCCTGTGACATTACACCCAGACTCTATGTCTTTAAAACTGGGCCTACTGTTATCTCCCGCCTGAGCTTTATTCCAGAGACTCAAGGTATGAGGACAGGACTGTTAGTGCACAGCCGTTGGGGATGAATACCGAAAGGAAACGCTCTGTTGTCCCCGTGTGGTGACAGACACCTGCTATACCAGCACTGGGAAACCTAAGCAGAATTGCTGCAAGTTCGAGGCTAGCCTGGGCTACGTGAGACCCAATCTAGAAAGAAAGTTCGAGCAAATGGGAGAAGAGAGATTAAGAAGCACTGAAGCATTTACTTAAAAAGAGTGCACAGTGCTAGAGCTGAGGACCCAAGTTTGTCCTCAGCATCCATGCCTGGTGGCTCACAGCTCCAAGGGGACAGGATGCTTCTACCTCCATGAGTATCCATATGCACACACACACACACACACACACACACACACACTGACACGCATACATATTTATAATTTAAAACACTAAAATAAAAAATCTAAATACAAATAAATATTTTTTAAAAAAAATCTTAAATTTTAATCCAGTTATCTTAAAAGTATAAACGTTGAACACCCAACTGTGTGAGCTTTTACCTGTCTCCTCAGGGCACTGAGGTGTTTCCTCTGATTGGCTCCGTGCTGCACGACCCTGAGGTTTTCCAGAACCCAGAAGAGTTCCACCCAAGCCGATTCCTGGACGCCGATGGCCGGATGAGAAAGCACGAAGCCTTCCTGCCCTACTCCTTAGGTATCCATGGGCATTAGGGATAATCAGAGGGTGCTGACTGACTGGCCTGTGGTGTCAGCTCCTGGTGGGGAGGTGCTTTCCTGCACCCCAGGGTCTCTGTCACTTCCGGTGTCCCATGGGCCCAGATGTGACCACAGCTGACTCAGTCCTTCCCTGCCAGGTAAGCGAGTCTGCCTTGGAGAAGGCTTGGCTCGGGCGGAGTTATGGCTCTTCTTCACTGCCATCCTGCAAGCCTTCTCCCTGGACACCCCGTGCCCGTCGGGTGACTTGAGTCTGAAGCCAGCTGTCAGTGGACTTTTCAACATCCCCCCGGACTTCCAGCTGCAGGTCTGGCCCACCGGCAAGCAGTCCAGATGAAGGAAGGAATTTGGAAGGTGGGAGCCACCTGGGACCATGCAGCCGTCAGGTGTGTGTGAAGCAGGTGTCTCAGGAGCTACTCCACACCACACACCATGTATCAAGACAGCTGTGGAGACCGGGGACTACACCCCCACTACATAACCGCACGGAAACCCATGCATATGCCTGTTTGAAGCGGGCTGTCTGAAACGGGCCCTTGCTCTGCGACACAAGCCGATCGCAAACTTGTACTCCTCCTGCCTCAGCATCCTGGAATTAATTACAGGTGTGTACCACCATGAGCTACATAGGTTCTCAGCCTACATAAATGTAATATGGGCCATCTGGAATCCCAGGCATATAGCCAGATACCCCACTGTCTGCCATACAACAACTGACCCAGCTACCACCTACACAGACACGAAAACAACCCAACCTCGTTCAGGACTCTTACTCTCCGTGTCTAACACTGTCAGCGCCACTGTTGCTGGGTCCCTGCCATCGGAAACAGTATGCCCCAGCTGGGGCCATGCCACAGCCAGAATGGTGTTCCTGTCTACTTCCACAGAATGACCTCACCACAATCCAGGCACATGAGGACGTCCATCCACGGCCACTAGCCAGTAATCCACACAGCCAAACCTTACTGTGACAAGATCTTGGCTCTTCCAGACTTCTTCCCACTGAGACACGCCATGACAACAGAACTGTTCCCCAGCCACCTCCACACCCCTGCCCCTCAAACAGGCTCCTCCCAACAAATTTTCCCAAATATATAAATGTTTCCTGCTCCGTAACTGTGCACACAGATGGGGGTCGGGGGGACCAGTGACCCAAAGAAAAACTTTCCCAGTGGTGTTTTATATAATCATGTTATCAGGGGCCTGCTCTCAAACACGTTCTGACCTCAGGCTGCCTACGAGTCGCCATCAGAGTGCTGGAAATGGATTCTTCCCCTGCAAGAACTAACTGGCCAAGCTGGGATGGTGGAGGGGAGTGTAGCTGGGTGTTTCCAACCTTCCTTATCAGGACAGAAGCCATATCTGACCTCTTTGTGTCCCTGTTTTGCAATAAAAGTTTGCTTCTGGCCTGGAAAGGACACCCTCTGCTTGTGTGAGTAAGGGGTGGGGATGGGGGAACCCGCCCCTCCCCTGAGGCTGGGAGGGAGCAGAAAAACATGGTTACCGCCCACCTCACTGTTGACATCAGTTCCAGATGTGAAGCTGAGGGGGGAGGGAAGGAAAGGGACAGGGCTGGGGCTGTCTGCTGTCCGTGCTTCAGGGTCACTGGAAAGTCTTCAGCCAACAGCAGATCTGGCCTCTGGAAGGGCTCCAAATCTGAACGCAGACACACAGGCGCAAAGGGCACTCCATGCTTGCTAGCACGACCATGCCTTTCCTCCTGGCTCTTCCCCATCACTCCATTTTTTTTTAAACAACCATCATACTCTATCGATGCTGCCTGAAGGTAAAGCTCAGTGATAGGTTCCTGCTTAACATGTATAGGGCCCAGAGGTCTATCTTCATTACTGACAGACACAAAAAATAAAAAGGCCACTCACAGTCTTCTGGGTCTGTTTTCACTTATCACACTTGGTTAAGGTTATTTTCAGAGAAATATTAGAAAAACAATTGTGCACATGTGTCCTTTAATAAGACAGGGTCTTAGAAAAGCAGTGGTGACCTGCGCCTTTAATCCCAGCACTCGGAAGGCAGAGGCAGGTAGACCGAGGCCAGCCTGGTCTACAGATCAAGTTCTAGGACAGCCAGGTCTAAACAGAGATACCACGTCATTTCTTAAAAGAAAAAAGGAGAGGAGGAGGAAGAGGACCTTATATGGCCCAGGCTGACTTCTCTGTAAGGTCAAAGCTGTCCTTGAACTTCTCATCCTCCTGCCTCTGTGTCCCACGTGCTAGGATCACATGTGTGCTCCTCTATGCCTGTTCTGTTTTCTGACACAGGGTCTCTCTGTGTAGCCCTTAGCTGTCCTGGAACTCACTCTGTAGACCAGGCTGGCCTTGAACTCACAGAGATCCACCAGCCTCTGCTTCCCAAGTGCTGGGATTATAGGCGTGCACCACCGACTTGACTCGTCCTGTTTGGTTTCCTGTGGTGCTGGTGATGGAATTCGAGGCCTCACCAATTGCTGGGTGAGCTCTACCCGCTGAGTGACCCACCTCAGATCTACCTCATCTTTCTAAAACCTTTCCAACCAGCTGGAGAGATGGCTCAGCAGGTACAAGCCCTGACTGTTCCTCCGGAGATCTCAAGTCCAACCCCAGGCACCCATATGGCCAAGCACCTGAGTTGGGATCTTAAAAAAGATTTAAGAATTAGATCCTGGGGGCAAGGCTCAGAGGTAGAGCCCCTGCCTAGAATCCCCCAGTGAGGGGCTGGGGGCATGGCTCAGTGGTAGAGCCCCTGCCTAGAATCCCCCAGTGAGGGGCTGGGGCCGTGGCTCAGTAGTATACTACTTGCTTAGCACACAGGAAGCATTGAATATCATAACAAAACTGTAACACATAAGAAATGGAAAATTCTGGAATTCAGAATAATTAAATAAGTATAAATGAATGAGTTTCATATTGTTTTTGTTGTCCCTGCTGCTATTGTTGTTTGAGACAGGCTATCTCAATTATATAGCCCTGAACGTCCTGGAATCCATTACATGACCAGACTGGCTTCAGACCCACAGAGCTCCATGTGCCTCTGCCTCCCAAGTGCTGGGATTAAAGACGTGTGCCACCGCCATCTGGCTACCCTTTGAGCCATCTCGATGGTCCTTAAAATAAAATAAACAAACAACAACAACAAAAAAAAAAATCTAGCAGGCTGGAGAGATGGCTCATTGGTTAAGAACACGGACTGCTCTTCTAGAGGTCCTGAGTTCAATTCCCAGCAACCACATGAAGCCTCACAACCATCTGAATTGGGATGTGATGCCCTCTTCTGGTGTCTGAAGACCAGTGCGTTCACATATATAAAATTAATAAATCTTAAAAAACAAAACTGTGACTATGAAAGGCAGCCTGGCTCTCTGTTGAGCTGAGGCTAGAAACCCCAGTGATTCTAAGAGACGGTAGGAATTTCGCCTGACTCCTGGGAAACCAGGTCTGTTACTAGCCACTGCCCTCCATGGATTTGTGGCCATCAGTCACATAAGGGCAACACCCCAAAGCCCCTCCACAGGTAGAGGATGTGACCAAAAAGGCTCAAGACGGATCTCCATTATAATGAGGTGCCTAAAGGCCTGGAGGCTTAGCCAATAACCTTTCCTTCCCAGACACTCCTCCCTGCAAAAAGTATGTAATCTCAGACCCACCCTGAGAAGTGGGGTATGGTTTTACTCATCCACTATTCTACCATGACAATAAATGCCTCAAAATAATGGACTGTCTTCTTTTATGGGGATCCGCTGTGGGGAGTCATAGAAAAGCCCTTCACCTACAGAGCCGCCAGCCATCTGATCTCCAGTCGAAGGCCTCTCTACACTCCCAAGCCAATCCCAAGCCTGCCACCATTGAGCCAAGGACTCCCCTCGAGGGACCATCTGGAGCTCCCCCTCTTTCCCCCTCAACCCTGGGCTAGATCCAGTCCGCGGCCCCCACTTTGTCCTCAGCTCTTCTGCAGTACCCAGTGGTGCCTGGGTGTCCAAGAGCCTGAGAAGCAGGAGACCCCGGCCTCGTTGTAGGCCCAGGGACCCCCAAGCCAACTCCGGCTGTCCATCCTCGGGACCTCAGACTGTGCTTCCCCACCCCCAGAGCGGTGCCCTGCAGACTCCCTACAGCCCGACACGCACCCAGTGACTGCGTGGTGTAAACACAGTCAAACTTCCCTTGTCCTGCCTCCCCATGCACCCGTGCCCTGTGGCAGAGCAGATGCGGGACCCTCTCACTGACCCTACACAAAACAACAACAACCAAACAAAACCCCTATCAACTCTTCAGCCAAAAGTACATAACTTCATGGCATTAAATAGATTCTTATCTACTATCATTACTACTATTATTGTATGTGTCTGTGTATGTGCGCACGTGTGCTGTTCCAGCAGCAGCCAGAAGAGGGCAACAAATCCCTTGCAGCTGGTGTTCCTGGGGCTTCTGAGTCTTTGAACTTGGGTTCATGGGACTGAATTGTGGTGTTCTGCAAGAGAGCAGCAAGCTCTGTTAGCCCCTGAGCTATCTCTCCAGCCTCCGATTTTTGTTTATTCTGAGACAGGTCTCATTCTACAGCCCATGCTAACCTGGAACTCAGTATGTAGTCCAGGCTGCCTTTGACTACAGCGTCCTACACCAACCCTCTGAAATGTCGGAGTTACAGGCATGAGCCACCACGCCCAACTACCGTTTACTTTTGAAAAGTCAAAAAACTGTGTGACTCACTTTGGCACGCGTCATGACAAACAGTATTTACATTCCCCTGGTGGCCTCGTAAAAGGATTTTGTTTTCACTCTTACATGTATTTCTTTAATTATTTATCTATTTATGTTGTGTTGGAAGGAGGTGTGGGTATGTATGTGCCATGGTATCAGCGTGGAGGTCAGGGGACAGCTTGCAGAAGTGTGTTCTCTCTTTCCACAGTGTGGGTTGCAAACGTCCAACTCAAGCTGTCGGTCCTGGATGCAAGCACCTTCACCCAGTGAGCCACGTCACCGGCCTTGCAAGTATATTTTATACTGTATTTATGTTTCTGTTTGTTTGATTAGCATCCCTGTGTGTGGTAAAATTTTTTATGTGTATGTAACTACCCACATGTATGTGTGTCTGATGTTTGTGGAGTCCAAAAGAGGTACTAGATCCCCTGAAACTAGAGATAAAATGATGGGTTCTGGGAAGTCAATCTCAGTCTCCCACAAGAGCAGTTTTTAACCACCAAGGGACCTCTTGCCCAGCCTGTACATCACAACTCAGCCTGTATGTCACACCTCTTTTAGGAGTTGAATGACCCTTTCACAGGGGTTGCATATCACATATCTGGAATATCAAATACTTATTTACATTATAATACAAAACAGTAGCGAAATTGCAGCTATGGAATAGCAATGAAATGCTTTGGTGGCTGAGGTACTATATTAAAGGGTCTCAGCGTTAGGAAGGTTGAGAACCACTGGTCTGCCTCCACTATGTTTTGTGACAAAGCCTTGTGCTGCCCAGGCTGGCCTCGAATTTACTGTGTAACTGGAGCTGGCCTTGGTCTTCCTGCTTCCACATTTCAAGCGCCTGAGATTATAGGCGAGTGTCACCAGGCTTCACTTAAGACTTGTTGAAATTAGAACTCAGTGGCTGGAGAGATGGCTCTACAGTTAGGTGTGCTAACTGCTCTCCCAGATGACCCAGGTTCAGTTCCCAGCACCCAGCTCACCACCCTCTATAACTCTAGACACCCTCTTCTGGTTTCTGTGGGTACTGCACACTCATGGTGCACAGACATATGTGTAGGTAAAACACCTATACACATAAATATAGAAGTAAATTAAAAAATAGAATCTTGATTTCACTTGATAAGTGTCTTAGGTTTTTGGAATCTGTACCCATTCTCCATTCTTTTGCTCATTTTATCTCACTTCATCTAGTTTAGTCTTCATTTTCATTACATTCATTTATTTTCCTATGTGAGGGTAGGAGTCAGTACTCTCTTTCCACCTGGGGGTTGAACTCGGTTTGTCAGGTGTAGCACGGCCTGACCCATCTCCATGACCCTAGTTTTTCCATTTTATGTTTGACAGAATATTGCTGTGAGTCCCAAGTTGGCCTTAAACTCCATCTCTTCCTGCTGCCTGAGTGTTGGGATTGTAGGCATGTGCGCCACATGACACTCATCATTTATATTCTAAGTAACCTGGGTCATTTGTCCTGAATAAGTGTTTACATTCTAGTTTTGACAGACAGCTTCTTCGTGGTATCATTCAATGTCTTTCTCCTTCCAAAATCTGCTATAAGTTGGAAGCTGGATTAGATGTAGGCTCATTACAGCAAAGAACTCATCAATGGAGATGCCTGTGGCAGACCCCTAGACCTTAGCACAACCAACTCCACAATGGAAGTACCATTCAGGCCATAAAATTCAACACAGAGACAGTATCACTGTCCCAAAGGACAACGCAGACCTAAGGTTGCAGTAAATATTAAAAAGATGGCTTAACCTTTTATCCCGAACTTTGCTGGCTCCAGTGGGGCCATCTGGCACTGATGAGATCTCTAACTTGTCACTCTATGCCACCTCTGGGAACTCAGGTGCGGTTCACTCTACCATCTCCTTGGCTGCTTCTGTCCCGGGTGGAAACGACTGACCCCGTGTGTTGTTTTTACTCACTTCCCCTTGGCATGTTGTTGCGAACCTTAGACACACACATCCCAACTCTCTGGTGGGCTTTATGTGTTCCGCCACTACACTCTTTGAACCCAAGTAGTCACATCAAAGAACTCACCAAACTACTCTGATCCGATAGGTATGATGTAATTTGCTAACCTTTATAAATCAAATGATCTTGTACAATTCCATCCCTTATAAAACGTTCATTACAACCTTATTTATAAAGAGATGTGCCAAAAGAGACATAAGCATCTGCCTCCATCTTAATTCCTCCTGGAATCCCTCCTTCTCTTCCTCCTGCCTCCACGTTCTGCTCCTAGACCTTTTTCTGCCTTTCTCTCTTAGGTCCAATCATGTATCACCTCAACATAAACCTCCACCTAAATCCATCGAAGTCCATGGCTCTGGGAAAGTCTCTACATTACTAACCTTGCCTTATGGCTTCTGTAGTTCTGCTTCTGGCTAACTGTTCTTGTAAACTGAAGTATGTCAATCCAGGAGATGGGTTTTGTGCTTGAAAGCTCACCCTGAGAAAGCAGTGGTGGTACAGGTCTTTAATTCCAACACTCAGGAGGCAGAGGCAAATGAATCTCTGTGAGTTCAAGGTCAACCCGGTCTACAGAGTGAGATCTAGGACAGCCAGGGCTACACAAATAGAGACTGCCTCGAAAAGACAGACAGACTGACTGACTCACTCACTCACTCACTCACTCACTCACTCAGGGCTACACTGGAATCCTGAATGCCCAGTATAATCATCTGCCAGGTAATAAAGACTTTGTATTGGCTAAATCTGTGTTTGAGTGATGTTCTCTGGTGGATACCCAACATTCCCTCTCTTCTTGTTGTATTACGTCACAAAAGTACACCTCATGTCATAACAGTTAAGACTGGTATGTCTGGGTCCTGGTGTCTACTAGAAAATCTCCCACCAACTTTTCATTTATCAGCCGTCAATCCGTTTATTAACTGATGAATCCTTTAGAACCCAAGAGAATTGGGGGAGAAAGATTACTGGGTAAAAGGGCCTACCACCAAGCCTAAAAACCTGAGTTTTCCAATCTCAGGGATCCACATGGTGGAAGGAGAGAAATGACTCTTACAAACTGTTTCTGACTTCCAAATACATGTGCAATGACGTGCCCCAAACACACCAAATAAATAAATAAAAATAAATCACCAAAACACTAAAAATAATCTAAATAAAACCCAATGGAGGTCTGGGGCATAGGTCAATTGATAGAGCAAAGTGTGAGGCCTTTGTTCTATTTATTTATTGATAAATTTATCAGCTAGGCATGGTTCTCCACCCTTGTGACCTCTTCACCCCAAATGGAAAAAGCTATAAAATGAAATACTGTCTCAGAAAACCCAGGGTTTGGAATGTAGCTCAGTGGTAGAGCACTTGCCTAGGGGCTGGGGGTATGGCTCAGTGGTAGAGCTCCTGCCTAGAATCTCCCAGTGAGGGGCTGGGGGTGTGGCTCAGTGGTAGAGCTCCTTCCTAGAATCCCCCAGTGAGGGGCTGGGGGTGTGGTTCAGTGGTAGAGCCCCTGCCTAGAATCCCCCAGTGAGGGGCTGGGGGCGTGGCTCAGTGGTAGAGCCCCTACCTAGAATCTACCATTGAGAGCCTGGGGGGTGACTCATCCACTCAGCTCTTGCCTAATACAGACTCACTGGCATGATTTCATAAGGCTCCAGGTTCCCCGCACTGAAGAAATAATAATCAATAAACAAAACCAGATCAAATCCCATCTTTTCATCCCAAAGCCCACTAAGGCGGTCAGAATAATGAGCAAGGCCTTCCTCTGGGCAGAGACTACTCCTGATCCTGCCTGGGCCTGCCTATGTCTGCATTCCTTCCAGTCATAACTGTGTCTCCCCAAAGTTACCCCTGCCTGCCTCTGAGCCTTTGCACTGGCTGTTTCCCCTACGCACCCCCCCCCACTGCCTGGAATGCTTGTGACACGTGGCTTGTTGCCTACTTCCTTAGCTCTCTAGCTTAACCCCAGAGAGACCTTCCTTACCACAGGCTCTGAATGCAACACTTCCATGCCTTGCTGTTTCCTCAGGGTCCAACGTACTTCCTCATAAGTACTTTTATCATTGTTTTTCTGTCTCTTAACAATGGGAGATCCAGGGCTGGAGAGGTGGCTCCATGGGTAAGGGCGTGCACTTGCTGATCTTGCAGAGGACCCGGGTTCGATTCTCAGCACCCACTTAGGAGGCCATCCATTTGTAACTCCAATCCCAGCGGCCCTAGTGCCCTCTTCCGAACTCTGAGGGTTCCTACACTCACGTGTGACACAGAGATACTGAAGTCAGTTGTGCCTGCACACACACACAAAATAAATGAATACATATTCTTAATAAAAGTAAGAATAGGGCCCTGTCAGCCTGGAGAGATGGCTCAATGCTTAAGAGCACTGACTGCTCTTCCAGGGGTCCTGAGTTCAAATCCCAGCAACCACATGGTGGCTCACAACCATCTCTGAAGACAGCTACAGTGTATTCATATAAATAAAATAAATAAGTATTAAAAAAAAATAGGGCCCTGAGAATGGCAGCACACACCTTTCATCTCAGCACTTGGGAGCCCGAGGCAGGAGGATCTCTATGAGTTTGAGGCCAACCTTGTCTAAGATGGGAGATCCTGGACAGCCCGAGCTACACAGGGAAACCCTGTGTCGAAAAGAAAAATTGTTAAAAAATTTAAAACTGGAAGCTCCGTGAGCAAAGTGAGCTGTGTTCTCATTTTCTAGCGTGAAGAGCATTTCTGCCATCAATTTTTAAAGTTGTTAAAAATAAATTGATTTTGTTGTTTCATGCGTATGGGTTTTTTTCTTGCATGTCTGTAAGTACATGCTTAGTGCCTTTGGAGGTCAAAAGAAAATATCAGGTTCCCTGGGACTGGGGTTCCAGGCAGTTGAGAGCCACCATGTGGGTGCTGGGAACTGGACCTGAGTCCTCTACAGGAGCAACAAGTGCTCTTAACCGCGCGGGCAACCCTCCATCGCTGTCTTCACTTTCTAAAGTGCAATTCAAGGTAAATTAAAGACGTACATTAGGTGCACACATTTTTCTCTTGTTTGTTGTTGAAATAGACTCGCACAAAGCCCAGGCTGGTATTTGCTTTGTACCCAAGGATGACCTTGAACTCATGATCCTTCTGCTTCTACCTCCCAGATGTTGGGATTGTAGGTAGACATACCTGGCCAATAGTTTTATTTTATTTTATTTTTTTGTTTATTTGTTTATATGACTACACTGCTGCTGTCTTCAGACACACCAGAAGAGGGCATCAGTTCCCATTACAGATGGTTGTGAGCCACCATGTGGTTGCTGGGATTTGAACTCAGGACCTCTGGAAGAGCAGTCAGTGCTCTTAACCACTGAGCCACCTCTCCAGCCCCTAGTTTCATTTTTGTTTGCTTTTGTGAGGTGGTCTCGCTATAATAGTCCAAGCTGGCCTTGAATTTGCTAGCTTCCTTTCCTGCCATTGCCCATCAGGTACTTGAGTGATATCTTCACAAGTTTAAATTTGACATGAATCCCCTTGAGTTTACTGACCTTAGTGAATCTATACAAGGGTGTGATTAAAAAAAAAGTGTGGGGTGTGTATGTGATATATATATATATGCCTGTGTATGTGTGCCTGCCTCCACAAACACAGATGCATGTGCCCTTACATGTGTGTGAGGAGGCCAAAGGTGGAGGTCAAATGTCTTCCTCTCTGTCCACACCTTATTTATTTATTTTTTTTTTTTTAATTTTTTTAAAGGACTGTTGTTTTTAACATGTGTCTAGCTAGGTGTTTTTCCGGCTTGTATATTTCATTGCACATCACGTGCATGCCTGGTAACCTTAGAGGCCAGAAGAGGGCATCAGATGACCCGGAACAGAGCTGGTTAGGACCCACCTAGTGTGCACTGGGAATTGAAGCCACAAGTCCCCTGGAACAGCAGCTGGTGCTCTTAGCTGCAGAGCCGCCTCCTCAGTCCCTTCACCTTATTCTTTGAGATAGGGTCTCTCACTGAACCCGAGGCTCACAGTTTCGGCTAGACTGGCTCACCAGCAAGCCCCAG
>NC_137967.1:17634414-17729414 GCF_963924665.1 Micromys minutus
GTCAGAGCGTCTGCGGGCGTGACAGGAGCTTTTACATGGGGACATTAAATCTAGAGACATAGGGTATCTTTGGAGATGGGGAGGCATGGGAGACCATATATTACAGGGGATAGGTCTAGGGACGATTCTATATGCCAGAGGAGAGAGATTTGGGGAGTTTTTAGATGTCCTGGGGAATCAGATACGCTTGGATTAGGACCTTCTATTCTAGGAATCAAGCGTGCACAGGTTAATTCTCCCATTATTCCAAGCAACTCGCGTCTTCATTAAGAAAGGGACACAAGGAAAACCAGGCTTAGTGATGCACACATATAATTACCACATCCAGGAAGCTGAGGCAGGCGATCTGTAGTTTGAGGCGAGTCTGGGATACATAATAAAACCCTCAAAAAGGAAAGACGTGGGCATGGTAACACGGACCTTTAATCCCGGCACCGAGGAGGCAGAGGCAGGAGGATCTCTGTGAGTTCAAGGCCAGCCTGGTCTACAGAGTGAGTTCCAGGACAGCCAAGGCTCTGTAGAGAGACCATATCTGGGGGGGGGGGGGGGGGGGAGACCAAGAAAAAGGAAAGCGGCAGGAGGAGAGGGAAGAAGACGGGGAGGAGGAAGAGGGATGCTTAGCATCTCCAACATCCTAATGATAATCTGAGGGCCCTGAGAGGTTTAGAGGGAACCAAGCTCCTGTCACTGACTGCCCAGGTCTCCCATACTTCCTGGAGGAGCCTGAAGACAAAGCTGTGCCTGCCAACACCCCCTTCAACCTAAGCTGCCAGGCCCAGGGACCCCCGGAACCTGTGACTCTACTCTGGCTTCAAGATGCTGTCCCCCTGGCCCCAGTTGCAGGACACAGCTCTCAGCACAGTCTGCAAATTCCAGGTGAGTCTGAGGGTGTGGGCCAAGGCAGGGCAGCCAGGGCCTTTCATTCCATGTGTCTGTCCACTTGTCTGTCTTCTGTCTCTGTCTTATTTCCCTCCCTGTCATTTCCTCATCTGTCCGTCTGTTCTCCATCCCTCTGTCTCTCCATCGCTGTTTTACCACTTCTGTGTGTGCCTCTACTCACCCCAGCTTTTCTTTGCTCACCCCAGCCTCTCTCTATGCTCACCCCAGCCCCCTTTCTCTTCTTCTCTCTGCTCACCCCAGCCTCTCTCTGTTCAATAGCATTCTTTGTCCCCAATTCCAGTGGCCCAAGTGTGTAGGTCTGGTGTTCCTTTGTCAGCCCTGACCCGAGCAGGGCATCAGAACGAACCAATACCCTCCTCTGTCCATTTCCTCGTTTGACCTGCCCACCTCCTGCTCTCAAGTGTTCCCTAGGCCTCAGTCTCTGCTCAGCTGAGGTTTCCTGAGAAAGCAGAGCCCAAGAGTAGGACGAAGGAGGGAAAGTGAGCGACAGAGAGAGTCAATTAGAGAAGACTGGGGGTGGAGGCTCATACCTGTAATCCCAGAATTTGACAGGCTGAGACAGAGGGATTGTCACCAGTTTGAGGTATGTCTAGCTGACATAGTGAGTTCTGGGCCAGCCTGGGGTTACAGTGTGAGACCCTGTCAGTAAAGAACAACAGAGAGGGCAGAGGCTGTTAATCAGTAGGCAGAACATCTCCCTTAGCGTGCTCGGAACCCTGTCCCTTCAAAGCACCTTGTAAACCCAGTGGTACACGCTTGCAATCACAGCCCTGCTGGAGGTAGGACTTCCCGACGTTCAGGCTCATCCTCAATTATCAACCTCAAAGCTAGCGAGTTAGAGGCTACCCTTGGGCATGGTAAGGTAGGAAAATTAAAAGAGAACAGGCCACCGAAGTGACCCAGCACGGAGAGGCACGTGACAATGTAGTCTGAATGACAGGAACCCCTATTTCAGAGTGACCCTCCCTTTCTGTAATAAACAGATTGGACATTTTGCTTAGGGTCACATGGTAGTCAGAGACAGTTTTGGGGGACCTTGAGTGTCCCTTATTCAAGAAGAAGAGATGGAGGCACACATAACAAAACCCGGAAGAGCAACGGCTCCCTAAAATCCCACCTGCTGCCTCTCCAGGGAGGCCAGGAGGGGTCTTTCCGTGTGGAGGGAACGGCTCACATTCCCAGCATTCTGGGGGCCCTGAGTGTACAAGGAAGTGTGATGAGCACGCTGCCCCCCAGTGGGGTGACTCAGGCCTGTGGCTCGAGTGGTCTGGTAGGGATAGGAATGGGACCTGACTCAGCCTGACTGGGCAAGAACGGAGGAGGGGAGCGATGGGGCCCACAGGTGTGAGGGGCGTCTCCTGTGTCTCTCAGTGTGTCTGACAGGAACAGAAGCACCTACAAAGAGGTGAGGAGTGTAGCTCTGCCTTCCAGATTGGTGGCTCCATCAGCATCAGCTGCTCTGGAGGAGAGGATGTCTTAGTTGGGGCCAGCCTCTGTGGCTCTCAGAATATATCTCTAGCTGTCACTAAAGGTCATCTTTGTCCTGTATCTGTTTTCCCTTCTGTGCTCTGTGTTCACGGCTGTTGATACCGTACGAGACCAGAGCTGTCGACACCCACGTGGCTAGCTTGAACTCTGCTGTATACCACGGTAACAACATGAGTTCACAGGCGCGCACCTCGGGTTGTATGCACTGTTTCGAGGTCCCAGTCCCTTGCAGGATCAAGAGGTCGTATGGACGTGGTAACTTGCGTCTGTAATCCTAACACTCAAGGAGGCCAGCCTGGGCTACACAAGACCACTCTCTCTGTTCACCCCAGTATCTCCAAAGGGAGAGGGAAGATGCCGTGTGACTAAGTTGGTTTGTTTCTTATTGACCATCAAAGGAAAAGCATGACCCACACAGTGGTGCTGCGTGCCTTTAGTCCTGGCACTTGTATGGTAGAGGCAGGCAGTTCTCTGTGAGTTTGAGGCCAGCCTGGTCTACACAGTGAGTTCCAGGACAGCCAGAGCTATTAGGTAGAAAAACCCTGTCTCAACCCTCACCCCCCCCCAAAAAAAAGAAATAAAAAGGAAAGAAAGTAATCAAAGTATGACCATCATCATAAAATTCTGTGTCTTAGTAAGTACCAAAGAGAGAGACAAAGAGATGTAGCGATTCACAACAGAATACTAGCACAATTCTGCTCTGTGGGGTCTGTTCCCGACTCCTACTGATTCCTGGTGACTGAACCCCAAGCGCTCACCTGTTACCCATGTACCTGTGCCAACCCATGCATATGTGGCAGTGTCTCCATCTTGCGGTCTCTACAGAGGGCCTTTGTGGTTGTGCAGTAACTCTGTTTTCCCATCCGTCTGTTTTTCCATCCGTCTGTGTCTCTGTTTTGGCACAGATAAAAGCCCCCCCCCCCCCCGCCTCTGCGAGCACATGTGTATGTGTGTGTGTGTGGTGCGAGGCATCAACATTAATGTTTATTGCTTCCTAGAAATAAAAATTGTATTTGTTTGTCCATCCCAACACTGACGTGGGTTGTTTGGAGCACAGAAACATGTTTAGTTTCTGCTCATCTGTATTGGCATCTGTGTAAATTATTTAGCCAGGTGTTTGCAGTGGATGTGTGCAGGTTGGACTGTGTGTTTATGTGCTCTTCGCCACACTGGTGTGTGTGTGTGTGTCTGTCTGTCTGTCTACGGGGCTATGCCTCATTGTCAGTCTCCATGTGTTTTCCAGTAAGTCCCAGGGCACTTATGTCACTGTGTTTGGGACAGCATCCGCCCTGTGAATAGTGTACGGTTAGCTAGTGCTGCATTTCTCTGTGTTTATATTTGTGCTAATAACGGCCCCTGTGTATTTAAGAGTGATTCACTGTCGGGGGAGGGGAGGGTGCTTTGTAAAGGAATTTTGTCAGTTTGTTCGTGTGAGTGCCTCTCTGTCCCTCTCTATCTGAGTCAGGGCGTGTCCTCTTCTCCCTCCATCTCTCTCATTCCCTCAGAAAAGCCAAGGGTGGGAGTGAGCTGATCGGGTGGGGGCGGGGAAGTACATCTGGAAAACACATCTGGAGTCCACAGGCTTTTATGTGGTGGAGTGCAGGAGGAGAGAGGGGTCCCAGACCCCTCGGCTCATCTCATCCCCCTGTCCTCATTTGAGATGCAGCCCCTGTGGCATAAGAATGGGAAATCCCAGGCTATGCCCACCAGGACAGGCCGGAAGTGGAGGGTGGGGGGCGCCCCGGTGACTCAGGCGGGGGCAGGAATGCTGCGGTCGGAACAGAACCGAGCTCCAGAACCAACCCCCCCTTACCCGGGGGCTGCTACGGCCAGCACCCGCGTGGTGGCCCCCACGTGCCAGGTGGCTGGACGTGATCCAGCGCTCACCCCCTCAGGCTGCCCTTCCAGGGCCACGCATCCCTTCCCGGGCCGCGGGGGCTGCGGCGCGGGCACCTGACCTTGTCTGGGAACCGCAGCAGCTGGGGCAGCCGAGGCTAGGGCGCTTCCCTACCCACCCCCTTCCGGCCTTCGAGACTGATTTTCCCCTATTCCACTCCCTCTGCTGACCGAGAAAAGGAAACTTTGTGTCTGCCGAGCGAGGCCTCCCTCCAACATACCAGGTGGAGGGAACGCTGCGCTCGTACAAACGCAGATGCCACAACAACACAAGCACATGATGTCCTCAGACTTACACAAGCCGTGAAACACAGATGGGCGAACGCACGCACATCCACATCGACCAGGCTCAGAACTGCAGCTTCGATACTAGGGGACTTTGCCCACATGAGTATTGCATATCTGTGTGTTTGTCTGCTTGTGTCTGGGGTGTTTGTATTTGTGTACACTTGTGTGTGTGCACGGTGGTGACACAGTTGCACACACAGAAAAAGTGGGTACACAAACAAGACCAAACAAGAGACTCAAGACAAACACCGTG
This sequence comes from Micromys minutus, assembly GCF_963924665.1. Classification (NCBI taxonomy): domain Eukaryota; kingdom Metazoa; phylum Chordata; class Mammalia; order Rodentia; family Muridae; genus Micromys; species Micromys minutus. Next base: position 17,639,240 of record NC_137967.1, read on the forward strand.
GCCCACAAACCTTTCCCAGACACACCAAGACATTTATTCAAAAACACATTAACTGGCTGGCTTGCCTGTTACATAATCAGGCTCCCTTTCTTTCTTACACACCCAGACACAGATGCACACACATGTGTTCATTGGCTCGTAAGGCTTGGTTTTGTCGGGCTGTCATTCCAGCTACTCCCAGAAGTGAGACAAGAGGATTACATGTTCAAAGACCCTCTGAGCTACAGGGTCTGTTCAAGACCAGTCTGGGCAATTTAGTGAGATCCTATCTCCAAAGAAAAGTTAAAACGAAGGCTGGGAATGCGACTTAGCAACGAGACCTCTGCCTAGAATCCATCGGGGAGGAGCTGGGGGGTGTGACTCATCGGAAGATCATTGGACTAGCATGCCTGAGGCCCTGTGCTTGATCAGAAAGAGCCACTGGGGCTGGAGAGAAGGTTTAGCAGATAAGGGCACTTGCTCCTCTTACAGAAGACCTGAGTATAGTTCCCAACACCTACATGGGCCATCTCACATCCTCCTGTCTGTCTGTGTGTCTGTCTTCTCTGTCTCTCTGTCTCTCTCTGTGTGTGTCCTCTGTCTGTCTCCTCTCTGTCTCTGTCTCCCCTCCACCTTCCCTCTCTCTCTGTCTCCTCTCTTTCTCTCTCTCTCTCTCTCTCTCTCTCTCTCTCTCTCTCTCTCTCTCTCTGTCTGTCTCCCCTTCCCCTCTCTCTCACACACAAACTCACACACACTAAATCTTTTTTAAAATTCACTCACAGCCAGGTGGTGGTGGCACACACCTTTGATCCCAGCACTCCAGAGGCAGAGGCGGGCAGATCTCTGTAAGTCTGAGGCCAGCCTGGTCTATGGAGTGAGTTCCAGGACAGCCAGGGTTATACAGAGAAACCCCGTCTTGGGAAAAAAAAAAAAAGATTCACCCACTCACTCAAAAGACATTTGTGGAGCACCTACTGTGTGCCAGGCTATGCTGCCATTACAGGGTTACTTAAGCAGACATTCCCTGCTCTCCTAGAGCAGAGACTCTGAGAGAGAGCCTTAAGAAACAAGGGTGATTCTCGAGCACCCGTGAGCATGCTGGCCATGAGGGGAGAAAGCAAAGCCAGGGACAGAGTAACTTAGATGTGTCACCTGAGAAGCCACCATGAAGGAAGGAGGGTGAAGTCACAGAGACATCTTGTGGAAAGACTGTGTGTGCTTGTGTTTGTGTGTGTGTGTGTGTGAGAGAGAGAGAGAGAGAGAGAGAGAGAGAGAGGAGACAAATTTGTCAACGAGCAAATACATGTACATTTCCGTGCACTTCTGTCCTTAGGTAAGTGTTCATTGTTCCTGTCTCTGTGCAAATCTCTGTAGGCCTGTGTGACTGTACGTTGGCATAAGGGCCCCCGACCCCTTCCACACTGGTAGGAAAGAATTCTACCGCTGGCCTACAGCCACAACGTTATTTTATGTGTGTATATGCCTGGCTGTGTATGTGTGGAGTGGATCTATAACATCCTGTGATTGTGGAGACCAGAGAGGGCACCAGATCCCCTGAGACTGGATTCGTGAATTGAGAGCAGCCACGTGGGTGCTGTGAACCGAACCCAGGTCCTCTCCAAGAGCAGTAAGTGCTCTTAACTGATGAGCCACCTCCCCCGCCCCTTCCAGTATCCTTTTCATTAGATTTCAAGCCTGGGACAAATGGCTGAGCAGTTTTCTTAACATACAAAAGTGGACCCCACCTCTAGGCTCTCCCAGCATCCCTCAGTCCAAATAATGGGCACTCCTAGCCAGCCTACTCCACCCCTACCCTAAACTTCTCCGGCCCTAGGGCCTGGGCTGCTTTTTTCTTTGTAGCACAACCATTTTGGTTACCTGGTCTTTTGTACCTTTGGGCCTCCTTGCTGCTGTGCCTCCTTTCCCCTCTCTCTTCTCCCTGCCCCTTCCCCTCTGGCTACTTGGCCCAGCTCAGTCTGGCCGTGGCCACTCTGGACTCTGCCAGATGCCCCTGCCTCTGCCTGTGCTCTCCCACATGTCTATGATAAACTTTCTCCTCCCCATACCTAGGAGCAGTCATCGTTCCTTTCTGTTTCCTTTTATTTCTTTTACCCATTCACTTTATACCCTCTAAGTTTGAGACAAGAACCTCAAACTCGCTCTGTCAGAAAGCCTTGAACTTGGGGTCCTCCTTCCTCAGCCTGCCGTTTATCTGGTGTGGCAGGTGGGTACCATCTGGCTCTGTAGATGTGAACACTTAATGAGTCTGCGTGTGTGTGTGTGTGTGTGTGTGTGTGTGTGTGTGTGTGTGTGTGTATGTATGTGACTGTATGACAAGGTGTGGGGCTCCCCCCCACCGTGACACTAGGCTTTCTCATGTTCCTCCCCAGGCCTGAACAAGACATCTTCTTTCTCATGTGAAGCCCACAATGCCAAGGGAGTCACCACCTCCCGCACAGCCACCATCACAGGTGACAGCTTGAGGATTCGGGGATCTTGGTGACAGGGGCATGGGAGGCTGGACCAGAGGTCAGAAGGAAGAGGGGAGGTGGACGGCTCTGGGGAGAGGTTCCTGAGAGTCAGCCTTCCCTCGTCTACCCACAGTGCTCCCACAGAGGCCTCACCATCTCCACGTGGTTTCCAGACAGCCAACGGAGCTGGAGGTAGCTTGGATCCCTGGCCTCAGTGGCATCTACCCACTCACCCACTGCAACCTGCAGGTGAGACCCACTGACTCTGATTCATTCTCAGCCCTCTTTCCGTCCACACCCACAAGCCTAAATCATCTTCCTTATGGAAGACCAGCACTCCCCCCACCAGTTAATCCAAGAGTCACCCACTTCGCCTGCTGGCTGTGTGAATTTGAGTAAAACCCCAAAGACCATTCTGGGCCTCAGTTCTCCCATCTATAAGATGGGCATGATGCTAATATTTATGAGATAAGAATGAGAATTCAGTCAATGAAGGCAAGTAGCCAACTTAAAACAGTGTCTGGGGCTGTATTGTGGACTATTAGCTGGGTTTATTGGTTTTGGTATTGGCGATATTGACCGTAGCCAGATTGGGAACTCTAAGTTCTCAGGACTTGTTGCCGTTCCTGTCACAACCCTATGGTTACTGTCTTCCCCCTGACCACTCTGGATTGTCACTGTCTAGTTTGGTCTTTCCCACTCTGGTAATTGGGTTCTCTAAGGACAGGGCTTTTAGTCACATAGTCACCTCAGTGTTCTATAGTATAGGTCAGGCAGATACGGCTGTTTGATGGGACATGTAACAGCAGTTACAATGGCACAGGCCTGTATTACCAGCACTTGGGAGCAAGAGGATGGAGAGTTCAAAACTACCCTGGGCATAATAGCAAGACGGTCTCAAAATAAAAGACTTAGAAAGCTGAAAGTATGGCTCAGTGGTAGAGCCCCTGCCTAGAATCCCCAGTGAGGGGCTGAGGGCGTGGCTCAGTGGGAGAGCCCCTGCCTAGGATCCCCCAGTGAGGGGCTAGGAATGATACCTGAGGTAGAGCCCATACATGGAATTCACCAGGGAGGGGCCTTTTTCTTTCAAGGTATGAAACTGAGAGATCCTGAAAGAAAAGTGCCCTACGCCCCACCTGCCCACCCCCATCCAGAAGAACAAAACTGAGGTTCAGCCCTGGCTTTTCACCAGCTTGAAAGATCTCAAATGTCCAGTCGAGCCACCACTGCCCTCCTACCCACATCCATGTCCAAAGAAAAGCAGAAGTGTGGGTTCTTCCTTCTCCAGGTCTCACTTCCTGCTGCCCACAGGCTCCGGCTGGACAGTTCCTGAGGGAGGGTCATGGCAGTCCCAGGGAAAAGAGAAGTGGGAGTGAGTTTGAGCCCACTGTCTGCACCCATCTCCCCTTTGTCCTGGCAGAGGTTCCTCTTCCTGTATGTCACTGTAGGTCAGAGAGCAGACTGCTTTCCATCACTGACCTGCCTCCTCCTCGGATCTTGCAGTGGGCCAGTGTCACCCCTCTCAGGGGACCATGTTACTTTGGGAAAGCTTTTGAACATCTGGGCCTTGGCCTCCCCATCTGTAAAACTAGAATGAGGAAAAGAATTGAAAGTGGACAGGAGGGATTTGTGTGTTTTTTCTGGGTACAGGCTTGACAAGGGACTTAGCAAAAAGCGGGTACTTGAAAGACACTTTTAGGGCTGAGGTATAATGTAGTGGCAGAATATTTGTTCGACATTGATGAGATCTTTGGGTTCATCCCCAGTCATGCCAAAAAGGGGTTTGGGGATATGTCTCAGTCAATACAGTGTTTACCATGCAAGCTTGAAGACCTGAGTTTGATCCCAGAAATCACACAAAAGACCAGAGCCTAGTAGAGCACACATGGAATCCCAGTGCCAGCGCAGATAGAGACCCTGGAATTCACTGTCTGGCCAGTCTAGCAGAGCAGTGAGTCAGTCCTGGGTCCTATTGAGAGACCCTGTCTCAAAAAACCAGGTGGGTGCCAGCAAGATGGCTCACCAGGTAAAGGTGCTTGTTATCAAACTTGACAAATTCAATTCCCAGGACCCAAATAGTGGGAGAAAACTGACTCACATAAGTTGTCCTATAACACACAATACACACACAAATAACAACAACAAGAACCGGACGTAGTAGAACATGCCTTTAATCTCAGAACTGGGGAGGTAGGGACAGATGTATCTCTAGAGTTGAAGGCCAGATTGGTCTCTGTAGCAAGTCCAGCTAAGCCAGAGATACACAGTAACACTATCTCAGAAAGAAAGAAGTCAGGGAGGAGACCAGCTGATGTTACTGTAAACAAGCTACCTTACATATTATTAAACTTTGAAGGTGACAAGTGGAGTTCCCTTGTCACTAAATGGTGGGCAAAACATTGGCTTTTTCTTTTTAATTTTTTTCTCAAGACAGGATCTTGCTGTGTTGCCCAGTTTGTCCTTGAACTGGTGATCCTCCTGCCTCACCGAGAGCCGGATTATAGTTGTGTGTCACCACACCAGCGGCACAACTGCATGTCATGTTTTTGTTTGGTCGGTTCAGTCCTTGAGCTGTTGCTTTGAGGGTTTTGCTTCTGGGTGTTTGTGTGATACTAGGAATCCAGAGTGTGCTCTGAACCACTCCTCCAGTTTGGACATTTAATCTTTAAACAACCCTTCAAGGCATCTCTGGCCCCCTAAATGAAGAAACTGAGGCTCAGGCCAGGGGTGGGGAGAGTCTTGCCAGAGGTGGCTTTTGCAAGTGTGATTTCTTTGGTTTGCAAATCTGGATACCCAGAGTTACACACACACACACACACACACACACACACACACACCCTTGCAAAGTTGTACAGTCACATTAGGACCACAATCAAGAATAGTGTAACTGTCCTCTGGTCCTCGTATCTTTTCCCCACCTTCAGGCTGTTCTGTCAGACGATGGGGTGGGCGTCTGGCTGGGAGAGTCAGATCCTCCAGAAGAGCCCCTCACGTTGCAAGCGTCAGTGCCCCCCTACCAGCTTCGGCTGGAAAAGCTCCTTCCTCACACCCCATATCACATCCGGGTATCCTGCTCGAGCAGCCAGGGCCCCTCACCTTGGACCCACTGGCTTCCTGTGGAGACCACGGAGGGAGGTAAGAAAGTTCTGGGAGGAAGATTCCATTGGGCTTTGCTTTCGTTGGTCCCATCCTGAACTCTCCTGTCACCCCTTTACCCCACAATGGCTTATTCTCCTTGTCCGACCCCTGAGCTCTGCCCACTGGCCTGTCTCCAGATCTCTCCCTGTGCTTCCGCTCATGGAAGGCCTGCACGAGTCGCGCATGCGTGTGCTCTTTGCAACCTGCCCCACTTCCGGGGAACAGGGGAGGGGGCCAAGAAGAGTTGGGGGTACCAGCTTCCCTCTTCCATGTCCTCCAGTGCCCTTGGGTCCCCCTGAGAACGTTAGCGCCATGCGGAATGGGAGCCAGGTCCTCGTGCGTTGGCAGGAGCCAAGGGTGCCCCTGCAGGGTACCCTGTTAGGGTACCGGCTGGCATATCGAGACCAGGACACCCCCGAGGTGGGTGCTGCCGGCTGGGTTAGGGTGGAATGGTTGTGGGAAGTGGGAGATGGGGGAGAGATGACAAAGTAGACACAGGCAATTATGGAAATTGGGCGCTGCTATACTGCCGCATCGCGCCCGCTGAGGCGCATTTCGGAAATCCTAAATGGGTCCACGAAGAAGGGGCTGAGGAAGGTCTGTCCGTGAGCACTGTAAAAGCACCTCATTGGACTTGGGTACTGTAACTCTTACAGCATCTTAGGGATGAGGCTCGTTCTAATTCATACAGACGTTTTATCTGGGCTAGCTGGACCCCCCCCCAAGATGGAGAGAGGGGTGAGAAGTTAGAAGGGGTTGGGTAAGAGAGAAAATATGCTGAGCTGTGCCTGGTACCAAGCAACCTTCTGAGAAGCCGAGGATGCGGCCAGAGATGAGGCAGAGCCCCTGTCTTGTGCAGCCGATGTTCCAGCGTACATAGGGCTAGAGATGTGGAGACAAATGTGGAGGTGAGGGGAGAGAAGGAACAAGGCTTGAGTCTTAGGGGTTCTGGATGTAGGTGTCCTTCCTGATGTTGCCTCTGGACTTCCTAGGTACTTATGGATATAGGGCTAACTCAAGAGGTGACCTTGGAACTGCGGGGGGACAGGCCTGTGGCTAACCTGACTGTGTCTGTGGCAGCCTATACCTCGGCTGGGGATGGGCCCTGGAGTCACCCTGTGCCACTAGAGCCTTGGCGCCCAGGTAACTCTAAAGCCGTACCCAGGCCGTACCCAGCCCCCTTCGAGCCGCTCTTAGGATGGTATCTCTTCCTGGCACCCTTGTTCCCCATGCCTCTGAGTGCTCCTCTGGCTTAGATTCCGTTGCTACCCTGAACCTGACACAGGTCCTCCCTTAGCCTGCTTGCTTGCGTCATGTCAGCCTTGCCCTCTCTGAGCATGTCTCCCTCTGTCCTTTCTCCTCACAGGGCAAGGACAGCCACTCCACCATCTGGGTAAGGGCTTCTGCTCCCCCTTTCTCTACCTTCCCTCCATACTCAGGGAGGGTCTCATCACCACACACGTGCCTTTTACACACCCCTGTCACGCATCCCAACTGTATCGCTCTAACCCTTCACATGTTCAGTTTGTGTGGCCCTTGAGGGGGGTTCCTGGGACGGCCCAGTGAATGGTATGGGAAAAGGGGACAGAGTCAGACACATGGTATGGAAGGAGTGAATTAAGATACACTGGGTGGGCGAGTGGACGGATGGATGGAAAGAGTGAAGGACGGATGTATGAGTGGATAACTATATGGAGACTGGGTTGACACACTTGAATGGGTAGACGTGTGGGTGGGAAAGAATAGATAGCCAGGTGTGCGGGTGTGGGCGTTTGATCCCAGCACTTAGGAGACAGGGCCAGGTGTATCTCTCTAAGTGTGAGGCCAGCTTGGGCTATGTAGTGAGTTCCAGGCCAGCCACAAAGTGAGACCCTGTCTCAAAAATTAAGAAGTGAGGTGGGTAGATAAATGGGTGGATCACGGGCAGGCACGTGGAGAGTGAATGGTTATGCATATAGATGGATTCATATAGACACAGGCCGCTGGACAGATGGAATGTAGAAGGGATGAATAGACAGATCGACAGAAGAAATGGAAGGGGATGGAAGAACGGAGGGGAAGGGAGGAGAGACAAGCATTTCTTCAGTTCTCCAGCCTTCTTCCTACTCACATTGCACGCTCCTACAGCCACCACTTAGAACTCAGCTCACTTCTTCAAAGGCTCTTCCCATACCTTCTCCACCCATGTCCTCAGCCCTCCTCTCGGGCCCCATGACAGTCCTTCTTTCTTCACGCTTGCTCATCGCACACTCAACTTTCACACATTCCCACTGCACACTCAACTTCTTGTTTTTGACAGTAGGGCTCCCTGTGTAGACCAGGCTGGCCTGTAACTCACAGAGATTCACCTGCCTCTGCCTCCTGAATACTGGGCTTATAGGCGTGTGCCACGATGCCCAGCTGTTTGTGATGTCTATATGCATATGCAATGTGTGCCTTCTGTGCCCTATATGACCCGATTGTAACTACTGACAAATGTTCAGTCCACAAAAACCTACATCTGTTTGTCTGGGAATTAGGAATTTTACTCTCCTTACCCTAAATGACCTTACCCTATTGTCTTACTATCTTCTTTCTCTGTGTCTCTCTGTCTATGTCTTCCCTCTGTCTTCCTCCTCCTACACAGACACACCGACACCCCCCACACATAGCAGACACGTAGACAGACACTCAGGTACACACAGAGGCATGCACAGAGACACACAGAGACATACATAGACACACACAGAGAGACACATACACATGCCTAGATGGACACACACAAACACTGATTGACACACACACAGAGACACAGATACAGACATACAGAAACACACACACAGACACATACACATGCTTAGACAAACACACAGAGAAACACACACAGACATATGCCTAGAAAGACACAATCACACAGACAAACACAAAAAGACACAAAGAGAGAGAGAGACACACACACACAGAGAAATGCCCAGACACACATAGAGACAGACAAAGACAAATACCTAGACAGACACATACAAACTCATGCAGACAGAGACACACAGACATACACACTCAGACACACACAGAGACATACACACCTACCTCCTGGCACTCTTAGCACACACACGTGACCAACCATACTCCAGTCCCTCCCCGCTTTACACCTGATTTTTCCTGTGCCCTTCCTGTGCACCTCACCTGTCAGCTCATTGCACACCCGTCTCATGCCCAATCACATCCCTAAAGATCACTGCACACAGCCTGCCATGGTTGGTGCACACTTGCAACCCCAGCACTCGGGAAGGCTATGGAGGTAAAAGAACTAGTTCAAGCCACCCTGAACTACAACAAACCTTGATGAGAGAGGGAGAGACAGAGACAGAGAGGCTGGAGATGTAACTCAGCTGGTAAAATGTTTGCCTGGCATGCATAAGGCCCTGGTCCCATCTCCAGCCCTCCATAAGCCAGTCATGAAGATACATCCCTGTAATCCAAGTACTCAGAAGGCAGAAGCAGGAGGGTCAGAAGTTCAAAGTCATCTTTGGCTGTGTACCAGGTCTGAGCCTTAAAGCAAAACAAAACAAAACCTGGACATCTCTCCTTTGTCTTACACCCCAGGCTCCTCCAGTGACCACCCCGTTCTTCACACACACACACACACACACACACACACACACACCCGTATGCACGTGTATTTGTCCCTTATTTCTTGCTGCATTGAGCACTCCTAAAAGATATTCCTTAGTTCTTTGTTCCCATCCTTGTGCTAGATGTACTTGCTGTGTGGATTCTCTCCCTCCTTCACTGGTCTTTCCACACCCAGGTCACTTCTTTGCACAATTATCCTGCCACTGTCTCCCCTGCACCCTTTCAGACTCTCTCCCACACTTGTCTGTCCCCTCCGTGCATGCTCATGTCCCCTGTGTACGCGTCTCACCTCCCCTTTCCACCTAGGTCACACTCCCGCCTCCCTCCATGTCACTCCCACTTGGGCCCCCGGGAACTGGATCCAGGGGCCTTAGCTGTGATCTGTCCCCCATACCCTCTGACAGTGAGTGAACCCCCATCTCCCACCTTCTCGTGGCCTTGGTGGTATGTACTGCTGGGAGCACTTGTGGCCGGCGCCTGTGTCCTCATCTTGGCCCTGTTCCTTGTCCATCGGAGGAAGAAAGAGACTCGATATGGGTGAGTTGGAACTCCGTCAGGGAGGTTCTGTAGACCTGGGTGGAGAGGTTAAGGTCATAGATGACCAATGAGGAGGCTGTGTGTGTGTGTGTGTGTGTGTGTCACTGGGGGGGGCGTCTGAATGGGGGTGAGGAGACCTGAAGATGGAAGGCAGGGAGTGCTGATTCAAGATGTGTTCAGCACATACTAAATTCCCCGAGCAACACAGCTCGGAAATGCACTGGTACTTGCTTTAGTGCCCACTAGAAGGACAGGGTTCCACGAGGTTCTTCTATTCATCCCTTACCTTCTCCCTTCTTCCCCTAGGGAGGTGTTCGAGCCAACTGTGGAAAGAGGTGAACTGGTAGTCAGGTACCGTGTCCGAAAGTCCTACAGTCGCCGGACCACCGAAGCCACCTGTAAGTGAACTAGAGAACTGGGCCCCTGCAGACAGTCTGAGCTTCTGCAGATGCACGAGCCGAAAGTTTCCGAAGGTCTTCACAACACAAGGATGTTAGAGCCTCAGGCCCTAGGCAGAGTGAAGCTTGGACCACATACGGCTTTACAACAGGAGAAGATAGGGTGTGGTGGTTTATTCTCAGCACTGGGACAAAAAAACAGCTTCAAGAACAAGAAAGGGTTCATTTTTGCTCAGTGTTTGAAGGTAGGACTAGTTCACTCCAATGAAGAAAGGCTCTATTAGGTGACTGGTCAGTTCCTGTTTGCAGTCAGGAAGCCCAGGGAGACAAATGCTTAGCTCAGCTTGATTTCTCCTTTTGTTAGTCCAGAACCTCGGGCCGTGGAATGGTGCAGACCACAGACCACAGTTGAAGTGGGTCTTCCCACCTCCCTTCCTAATTCAGAAACTCCGTCCAAGACATTCGAGAGGCGTGATGCCTATGCAGTCCTAGATATTATCAAGTTGACACTAACCACAACCAATAGGTTATTTTGAGTTTTGTTTGTTTTGAGACCAAGCCCAGGCTAAACTGAACATCTCTTGCCTCTGTCTTCCAAGAGCTAGAACTGTAGACAGAAAGCTCCACACCTGGCTCCTTTTCTTTTTAAATCTCTCCCTCTTCCTCTCCCTCCCCCACCTCCCACCCCTCCACCCCTCCCCCGCCTCAAGTACAGTCTCACTCTGTAACCAAAGCTAGCTACACACTTGCAACCTTTCTGTCTCTGCTTCCTGAGTGCTGGGTAGGATAATTTGAATCCCAGACACATTAAATCTTAGAAACACCAAATCTAAGAGCCAGAGGATCCTGGGGTAATGTTTAATGGTGATCCTGATGATGATGGTGGATGATAATGGCCAGCAATGACAATGACATTGGTGTGACTGTCCCCCTTCTCCACCAGCGCCATTCTAAGCATTCTATACACACTGACTCATTTGATCCTCACAACCCGGTGACATGAGTTCCGTTATCACCCTGCCTTCAGAGACTCGGGAGCTGTAGAAGAGAGCAATTAAGCAGCTACTTGCTTCATGCCACACAGCTTGTAAGATGGAGAAGTGGGAGTTAGACCCAGGCGGTTTTTCTCTGAATTCATTTTTGTCGGGTTAACTTCGGTCTCATGTTCTTTTTGGGATGGGGTCTTGGGCTACCCTAAAACTTTCTATGTAACTGAGGTTCTCTTAAAATTATAATTCTACTGCCTCCAGCAACTTGCTCTGAAGCTTTCTCTCCCCTTCTCTGTCTGAAACTGTCTGTCCCTACTCCATCTTTTTCCACCCTCCCTCTCCCTCCTTCCTGGGGCTGCAGTGCAGTCAGTGCCTTGCATATGCTAGGCAAGCAGGGTACCACTGATTCATACACTCAGCTCTTGGTTTATAAGGCACTGCCTCACTACGTAGTTCTGACTACCCTTGAACTCTCTATCCACCAGCCTCAGATTCCCATGTTCTGGGATCACTGGAGTGTGCTACCATATACAACCTGAAGTCAATACTCCTAATGGCCACACTCAGAAATGGCCTCTTGAAATTATAGAACATTAGAAACAAACAACAGAATTCTACATTCGATCTTGGTCTGAAAAAATGATGTGCTCAGTGCTCTAAGCTCTCACGGTTTTGAAAAATCATACGGTCTTAGAACTTCGGACCCATAAGACGATAGTCACGGATGGTCCCAGCTGAGGTCATCTTCAGAGGCCACTGCCCATGAAAACTCCCCAGTTTTCCAGCTGGGGAAAACTGAAATCCAGAGAGCAAAAGGACAGAGCTAAGTCTAGATCTAGCACACGGCACAGGGTCCCAGGGGATGCTGGGAAGGGCTGGGAAAGACATTTATTTAAGAAGAGGAGACAGTAGTTGGATGGCCACAGTGATTTGATGAAGTAATACAAAGCCACAATTCTTGCAGCATGAGCCTGGTCCCAAGAGGTTCCTGAAAGCTGGGCTGGACACCCATGAGGTCAAAATGATTTTCACAGTGATGCTGCTTTTGCTTCTTTTCACCCCTGTTCTTCATACACTTTCAAGGGACTGGTCCTCAGGCTCCCTGGTCTGTGATGTCATCAACAATCTGTGGTTGAAAGAATGTATGCTTGTGTGTTACTGTGTTTTTAAGCTATTGTCAGGAGCTAGAGAGATAGGTGGCTGGGTGGTTAAGAGCATTTCCTGTTTTTTCAGAGGACCTGTGTTCAATTCCCAGCACCCACGTGGTGACTCACAAGCATCAATAATGCCTGTGCCACAGTCTGATGTCATCTGCTGACCTCCATGAGTACTACATGCACATGGTGCACAGCTATACATGCAGGCAAAAACCCATACACACATATATACTTATAAACACATTTAAAAATAAAACCAACTGTTCTCTTAAGCTGGACAGAGTGGCAGGTCATGGGGAAAAGCATGAAGACTGAAAAATTAAGATTTATGTAGGCTAGATTGAGTTCAGGCCAGCTTATGTAACTTAGTGAGACTGTCTCAAAAGAAAAAGTAAAAGAGGGCTGGGGATATAGCCCATTGCTCAGTGGTAGAGTCCCTGCCTAGAATCCCCCAGTGAGGGGCTGGAAGTGTGGTTCAGTGGTAGAGCCTCTGCCTAGAATTCCCCAGTGAGGGGCTGGGGGCGTGGCTCAGTGGTAGAGCCCCTGCCTAGGATCCCCCTGTGAGGGGCTGGGAATAAGACTAGCTTAGGCTGCATATTAAGACTGTTTAAAAAAAAAAAAAAAAAAAAAAAAAAAAAAAAACTGAATTGAGTACAGTGACTTTGGCAGTACCTAATAATATTTTTATAGGAAGATGATAGATTTTTGTTTTGATGGTGTTTTTGTGTGTGACAGGTTCTTGGCATATAGCCCCCTCAAATTCGTTGCGTAGATCAGGCCTGTCCTAAAGTCACAGCAATATGCCTGCCTCTGCTTCCCGAGTGCTGAAGATAGAGATTTTTGAGACTAGCCCCTTAGCTAGCACAGGCTGGCCTCAAGCTCGCAGCAATCCGCCTGTTTCCCGCTAGGGTAGGATTAGAGGAATGAGATACCATGCCCAACCTTATTTATTCTGTAATCACATAATTATAATATTTGTGGGGTACAGTTTCTGCAATGCAGGGGGATAATTAGGTACTTGTATGTAGCGTGCAATTATCAGGTCTGGGTGATTAGCTAATTAGGCTTTCCATCTCTTTTAAACACTTATCGTTTCCTTGTGCTGGTAAACTTCAGACTCTGAAGAACTAGGTTCAACAACTGGAACAGAGGGCACTGACCAATTAGGGTACCCCACTACAGCAAGATCAGGGCCAGGTTCTAACCTTGCAGTTGCTTCTATGGAGCAGATTGAGAGGCTGCGGGAGCTGGGATGGGTTGAGTGCACCGGACATGATTCAGTGACTCAACAGTGGGTATGTCCTTCTTGGTACACATTACCTGAACATCAACCCTGCCACACGCCTCTGTCTGCCTCATTTCAGTGAACAGTCTGGGCATCAGTGAAGAACTGAAGGAAAAACTACGAGACGTCATGGTGGATCGGCATAAGGTGGCCTTGGGGAAGACCCTGGGAGAAGGTGAGTCCCTCCAGCACAAGCATATATGCACACACATACACAAACACATATGCATGCACATGTGCACTCACAGACACATACACACGCCTGCACACAAGCATACTCACAGCCACACACATACATACACAGGCACATATACATGCACATACACACAGGCACGCATGTACAAAGACACACTACACTGGCTCATCATGACCCACCATAATGCCAAGACTCCTCTCTCTCCAATTCTCAGCCAGCTGCGGGAAATACTGCCCCCATAGGTCCCTCTGAGATCAATGTCTTCTTTCTTCTTCCTGCCACAGGAGAATTTGGTGCTGTGATGGAGGGCCAGCTCAACCAGGATGACTCCATCCTCAAGGTCGCCGTAAAGACCATGAAAAGTGAGTATGTGGACATGTGCAGACATATCTGCAGCAGCCCCAGTCCCCAACCCAAGCCTCTTTCCCTGCGCTCTGGAAAGTACCTGTGTTCCCAGCAAGAGCATGGAGCCCGAGCCAGACACTTGAATAGAAGGAATTGAACTCAGGGACGTTGTTATCACATTGAATGAAGGTTGGGGTAGCCCAATAATAACCAAGGCATCAGAACAAACAAATTAGCAGCAGCAGGAAGTCACTTCCACGTCTAGGCTGAAGGGCAAAGAGACGAAGCTATAGCCAGAGCCCCATAGCCAGCAAGGAGTTGAGAACACAGTCAGGGGTTTCCCAGGGGGAGCTGGAACCCTGATGGACACGGAGCAGCTCCCAGACAGCGGAAGTGGAAAGAGGGCAAGGTATCCTGTCTTCTCTTTCACCTGCCAGCCTCCGTCTGCCACTGACAGACTCCAGCAGAGAAGGGAACTTGGGAATGACTTTTTGAGGAGGGCAGGACAGAATGAGCCACAGCTGGCCACTCCGTTTCTCAGCTCTGACTCTAACCTCTCCGAGCCGTCCTTTCTTCCTTCCTTGGAAAACTCATTCATGATGTTGCTGTTCCTTAGGGGTATTACGAAACAAAACACTAAATGCCAGTGGGGGCCTATCATACCTACTGTTAATGTATGTGACTCTTTCATCAGAGAGGGTGAAAGACAGGCAATGGTCCGACAGCACGAGAAGTCAGGGGGAAGTCCTTTTCATGCAGGAAGAAAGGCCTAGAGGGGTCAGACCAGGGCTAGAGGCCAGAGAGGAATGATGGCTTGTGAATTTAAGGTTTTAGGGCTTGACCTGTGGAGCCGTCAGTGCATTTGCATGTGCATCACTAAGCCGTCTTCTGTGTTCTAGATGAAGCTGGTGTGTGTGCATGTTTGCATGCATGTGCATGTGTGTGGGAGCATGTGCACACATGTATTTGTGCTTGTGTGCACATGTATGCATGTGAGGGTGGGGGTGGGGTGTCGAAGGTTGGTACTAGAGACTCCAGAGCCTTCAGCATTTCAGACAAATACCCTCGTTCTGAGCTACTTTCTACTGCTTTTAAAAAATTTTTATTTTAAGAGAACATGATCTCTTGTTGTGTCTAAGATCTCATGATGTGTCTAAAACAGGCTTCCAACTCGTAATCTTCCTTCCTCTGCTGACTTGACGAATATACATCACCACGCCTCCCAAATCCTCTTCTTAAAATTTGGCTGATAAGGTGACATAAGAGGATAACCTCAACATTTGAGAGGTCCAAGCCAGCCTGGTCTACAGACTGAGACCTTGTTTCAAAAAAAAAAAAAGACAAGTGGTTCAGTGGTAGAGCCCCTGCCTAGAATCCCCCAGTGAGGGGCTGGGGGTGTGGCTCAGTGGTAGAGCCCCTGCCTAGATTCTCCCAGTGAGGGGCTGGGGGCGTGGCTCAGTGGTAGAGCCCCTTCCTAGAATCCCCCAGTGAGGGGCTGGGGGCGTGGCTCAGTGGTAGAGCCTCTGCCTAGAATTCTCCAGTGAGGGGCTGGGGGTGTGGCTCATTGGTAACGCCCCTGTCTAGATTCTCCCAGTAAGCCGACTGCTTTGCATTTGCAATCCCCTGGGCTGTGCACAAACAAGCCAACCAGATATATATACTATACCTGTTGAGCATACAGTAACAGCTGTAAGTAAAACAGTGAGTGTGCCATCTTAAGATCCAGTAGTAATGAGATGTTGAGTGACGATGATGATAATGATGATGATGATAAAGGTAGACTGGAGAAGGAGGGAAGACGTCCTCTCCCTCCTCCTTCCTCCCGCCCCCTCCCACCCTAGTCATTCACCTCCCTTTCTTCCCTAAGTTGCCATCTGTACAAGATCCGAGCTGGAGGATTTCCTGAGCGAAGCTGTCTGCATGAAGGAATTTGACCACCCCAACGTCATGAGGCTCATTGGTGAGGGAGGGGCATGTTCTCCCAGGCCCAGCCCAGAGCACAGAAAGATCAAACTTCCTGGCTCCCTACCCCCTTCTCCTCCAGGATCAGCAAGCTCCCCTTCTTTTGC
Source organism: Micromys minutus (assembly GCF_963924665.1). Lineage (NCBI taxonomy): Eukaryota > Metazoa > Chordata > Mammalia > Rodentia > Muridae > Micromys > Micromys minutus. The sequence goes on from NC_137967.1 coordinate 17,655,416, forward strand.
TCCCTCAACTTGGAATGTGACCTCTGACCTGTTCCTAGAAATAGCTGAGGGTCCCCAGGAGGGTTCCGGGGGAAACATCCCTGGGAAATGGCCTCTCAGAAGTCTTATCCTTACCATCCACCTCCCAAACAATGTGGAGATTCGATGTGAGGGGGTGGAGAAACGGGGGAGGCTGAGTCTGTCTGGGAGTGGAGTTGGGTTCCCCTCTTCTGCCTAGCCAGAGTGACTGATCTTCCTGGGGGTGGGGGGCTCAGGCGTCTGTTTCCAGGGCTCTGACCGAGAGGGTTTCCCAGAACCTGTGGTCATCTTGCCTTTCATGAAGCATGGAGACCTGCACAGTTTCCTCCTGTACTCTCGGCTCGGGGACCAGCCAGTGGTGAGGGGCACTTCCTCTTCTGGTCCATGAGTATTCACTGAACCCTTACCAGCTACGCAGGCACTGAGAAGGAAGGCTATGGCTGACCTCGAGCTGGCCCTCGTGGGTCCTGTATTGCAGGGGTGAACAAGGCAATAAATAAATTAACAGAAATAAGCAAGAGCAGTTAGCGCTGAGGCGGAAATGCAGAAGGAAGGAAGAGCGATAAGGCAGCCTTGGAGTTAATTTGGGTGGAGGGAAGGCCTGACTGAAAGGGTGGCCTTGAAGGAGCCGCCCACGGAGGAGATTGGGGAGATCCAAGCAGGAAATAAATTCCTAACAGAGGCTTAGCATGGACCAGGATCTCAAACCTAGGAAGGTGGGTATCTGAGGCTAGAACAATAGCCCAAATCAGAGAGGAGTACGCTTTCTGGGACCCTGTCGCTATGGAGAAGGGTTGATGCTCTCAAAGTCATGGAGATCCAGAGTAGATCCAGACACACAGGGAAGGAAAAGACCCTTTTCTGACTCTGACCACTCCTTCTCTCGGCCTTGGCCCTCCAGTTCCTGCCAACTCAGATGCTGGTGAAGTTCATGGCCGACATAGCCAGTGGTATGGAATACCTGAGTACCAAAAGATTCATACACCGGGACCTGGCTGCTAGGAACTGCATGTGAGTGGCAGGCCCGCCAGAAGCGCCCCCAGCCCCCCCCCTTCCTCAAGGAGCCCCCTCCCCCAACTCCCACCCCAGGATGAGGGGAGCCTTCAGGGAGGGTTGGACCTTCAGGCGAGGTTAGGAAAGTGTTGCAGTCACCATTTTGTGGTTGTAACAAAATACCGGAGGAAGAGGAAACAGTTTATTTTTTAGTGGAAGAGGGAAGATTGATTTGAGCTCAGGGTTTCAGAGATTCCAGAATGGTCCATCAGTGTGGCTCCTAGGAAAGTGTGGACTAGTGACCTACAGAGTGAGCGAAGCGGGGTTTCATGGCTTACCTCATGGGAGCTGGAAAGCAGAGAGACACATGCCCATCGGAGGAGCCTCCCCCTTAGCTGGACCCTGTCTTGTAATAAGCCCTCAGCTGTGAACTGGTCGAGGGATAGCATCTCACTGGGCATCACCCTCTAGGGATTAAGCTTTCAGAGGACTGTCACCCTTTGTGGGGTGATACTTCATATCCAAATCAGAAGAGACACTGGGGTCTTTATTGTTGTTTATTTGGATGTATCCTGAAACTTGCAATGGAGACCAGGCTGGCCGTCCACTCAGAGAGATTCTCCTGCCTCTGTCTCCCAAGTGCTAGGGTAAAAGGTGTGCTAGACCATGCCTAGCCTTTCTTGGACTTTTTAAAAGATATAGGTGTTGTCTAGACTCATGTGCTTGTGTAGTTACTGTCTTTGTCCTGGTCACGCACATTGTATAAGGTTTTATTAGTCTTCTTTGTTGGTTTTTTTTTTTTTGTTTTGTTTTGTTTTGGTTTGGTTTGGTTTGGTTTGGTTTTTTTTTTGTTTGTTTGTTTGTTTTTTCTGGTTTGCCTTGTTTTTTTTAATATTTATTTTTATTTTATATGTACGATTGTTTTGATCACATGTATGCACTATGTGTGAGCAGTGCCAAGGAGGCCAAAAGAAGGCACCGGAGTTACTGTGCGCTGCTATGTGAGAGCTGGGAATCAAACCCGGGTCCTCTGTAAGCACAAGTGCTCTTAGCTACCAAGTCATCTCTGCAGCCTCCAAAGTTTGCTTTTTTGAATCAGGGTATCATGTAGCCCAGGCTGGCATTGAACTTACTACATAGGGAAAGATGACCTTGAACTCCGACCCTCTTTTCTCTGCCTCCCAAGTGCTGATATTCCAGGTACCATCATTCCTGGCTTTTTGTTTGTTGGTTTGCTTCCAAATTTATGTCCTGGAACACACAGCATCGGTTCACAATGACCTCCTGTTACTCTAGCCCCAAGGAGATGCTACACTTCGGACCTCCATGGGTACCCGCACTCACATACCTATCCCCATGGGCAGGCACAGGCATTCACATCATTAAAATAATAAACATTTTGTTTTAAATCCAAGAAAACAGAACCAGGGACTCTGGAGTTTTGAAAGGATCTCAAGACTGATAAAAAGCCAAAGCTGAGAAAGCTTCTAGAAGCCCTTTTGTCCAGACTCGTTTTAGCAGGAACGAGAAGTAAAGCATTTCCCTCTGGGAGTGGGGTAAGGGTTTAGGAGTCAGATCCCCCACCCTCAGCAGGACTGTGGTGGGGTCAGGCAGGAGCTGGAGGCACACCTGAGACCCAGCGGGCTTCCTGGTAGAACTGTGTCCTGACCTTACTGCTCTCCCCAATCTGAGCAGGCTGAATGAAAACATGTCCGTGTGTGTGGCTGACTTCGGGCTCTCCAAGAAGATCTACAACGGAGATTACTACCGCCAAGGGCGCATTGCCAAGATGCCAGTCAAGTGGATTGCTATCGAGAGTTTGGCAGATCGAGTCTACACCAGCAAGAGTGATGTGGTATGTGTGCCCTGGCCAGGAGTGGGTGCCAGCATGGGGGTGGGTGACAAGACCTGAGAAGCTTCAGGGCTCACAGGGACCTGTGGGAGTTCTTGCAAAGGTGTCTGTGCGGCCAGGACATGTTTGGAGAACGTATGAATAATATGTGGTCAGGGCTAGGCCATGAACAGGTTCCCTGCCGCATGGTGGCAGTGTAGCTGCTCCAGGTCAGGGAAGCAGTGGTGGCCAGGTGTGCCATAGGATGTGTGCAACGATGTAGGCATGAAGGGCAACGTGTGACATCATGCAAATCTGTAAACAGGTGTGCATATCTCTGTATCCTCCGAAGTCAGTCACCGTGTGTGTGTGTGTGTGTGTGTGTGTGTGTGTGTGTGTTTGTGTGCCTGTGTCAAAATATCTTCCTGTGTACCCTGTGATACACCCGTCAATGCTGCTGTCAACAAATGTCCACCTAAGTGCCGAGTGCTTTCCTTCACTCCTGTTGGAGGTGTCTCTGTGTAGGGGAGATCCTCTCACCCCATCTTCCTTTGCTCTGACAGTGGTCCTTTGGTGTGACAATGTGGGAGATCGCCACCCGAGGCCAAACTCCCTATCCTGGGGTGGAGAACAGTGAGATCTACGACTACCTACGTCAAGGAAATCGCCTGAAACAGCCCGCGGACTGTCTGGACGGCCTGTGAGCACCTTTAGAACTGAGTCTCCCTAACCCCACCTCAGAATGTAATCCAACCCTCGATTACCCACACAGAGCACCCAGCAACCTCTCCAGTCCTGGCTAAGTGTGCATGGAACCCCTCAGAATATTAAGAGACCCATTTGCCTCTCACTAATGCTCTGAGCCTGCCAGAGGGGTGGGAGTTCGCTCAAGGTACCTTTTTCAGCTCTGTGGGTTGTATGGAAGGCAAGCTGGGTCAACCCCTTCCCACCTCAGCCAGGTATTCTTCAGCAGTGAACAACTGCATACAGCCTTCCCTGGGTAGCCCTGGCCCTGGGACCTCTACCTCCCATGTGCAACACCCAGGATCCTTTGCGGACCCCTCCACTTGCTTTATTGACCTTCTCCAGACTCTCGGATCTCTGAGCTGCTAGCAGGAATCTTCAGGATACAATTACACACCTTTGCAGCATCACAGTGAGCAGAGAAAGACGTGATATTTAGCTTGTGCTTTGAGGTTAAGAAGAGGATGTTGCTTGGGTCAGGTGGGGATTCAGATTCTCCATGCTTCCTTTGGGCACTCCTCAAGCCAAGAAGGATGGGATTAATAGCTAATCTTTTGCAGAACTTTCTGGAAGGCAGTGATACAAGTGCTTTGCTGGTATTGACTCATTTGATCCCTACCACAGCCACAGGAAGTAGATAGACGCCATCATTACCTCCTGGTTTTTTGGGGTTTTTTTTTGTTTTGTTTTGTTTTGTTTTGTTTTGTTTTTTGCCGATGAGAAAATTGAAGTCTTCAGGGAGGGCATATTATTTGCTGCTCTGTGAGCTGCTACACTCCAGAATCTAATCATATTAAATGCAACATTTGTTTCATGGTGTCTGAAGATCAGCCAAGGAGCAGCTTAGTAGGATGGTTCTCCTAAAAATAGCTTAGTGGGGTGGTTCTATGGCAGGTTCTATTAAGGTCGCAGTTGGGGCTGCATGTGAAGCCTGAGACTGGAAAACTGATTTCAAGACTGGCAAGCTCATTCTGGGGATGATGGCGCACGCCTTTATTCCCAGCACTCGGGAGGCAGAGGCAGGCAGATCTCTGAGTTCAACATCAGTCTCATCCGGGAGAGCCAGGGCTATATGAAGAAACAAACTAACTAAAAGGACTCCTTCATAGGGTGACTTGAGCTTCCTCACAAGACCATCTGAGAGAAAGTGCAGGGGGTAGCTTCACTGCCTCTTATGACCTAGTCTTAAAAGTCTCATGTGTGCCATCTCTTCTGCTAAGCCAGAAGCAAATCCCTACACTCAGGGGGAGGGGCCTTAGTCTCGGCCTTTGAACGGTGGAGTGTCAAAGAATGTAAGGACATATGACAGTCATATGACTTCTAGTTCATTCCATAGGTGTGCTCCCACCACACACACACACACACACACACACACACCCATGATGTGCTTGGTAAATGGCAGCAAGGCCAGGCCTTGGTATGAGAGTCTGTTCTGCGTAGCTCTGCCCTGGCAAACCCATTACAAACCACCCGAGACCCAGAGAGGTTTCCTAAGATCTTTCCCAGTTACTGAGTCTCCTGACACACCCCAGAAACTCTGGCATTCTTAAATCCCCATAGATATCCCTAAGTTGCTGCGGCTGTCTCCAGTTCCCAGGTTCTCTCCCCAGAATGTCTTAAATCCTCCCCTTAATTACTAGTACCCTCCCTTCTGAGCCCCTGCTTAGCCCGCACCCTTTGCATTCCCTCATTAGGTATGCCCTGATGTCCCGGTGCTGGGAGCTGAACCCTCGAGACCGGCCAAGTTTTGCAGAGCTCCGGGAAGACTTGGAGAACACACTGAAGGCTCTGCCCAGTGCTCAGGAACCTGATGAAATCCTCTATGTCAACATGGATGAGGGCCGAAGCCACCTTGAACCCCGTGGCGCTGCTGGAGGCGCTGACCCCCCAACCCAACCTGACCCTAAGGATTCCTGCAGCTGTCTCACTGCAGCTGACGTCCATCCGGCTGGACGCTATGTCCTCTGTCCTTCCACAGCCCCAGGACCCACTCTGTCTGCTGACAGAGGCTGCCCAGCACCTCCAGGGCAGGAGGACGGAGCCTGAGACAATCTTCCTCCTGAGACACCCTCTCGGGACCCAAGCTAGGCACTGCCACTGGGGGAAAGCTCACTCCAACTCTGCCACGCCAGGCCTTCTTCCCAGCTGCTGAATGATCTCCCTTCCCTGCTTCCTATGCCTCAAACACCCTATCCATAACCAGAAGGGCTGGGCTGCAATCTCAAGGCTTTGGCCCAGATCTTCCAGCCCAGCGTGCTAGATTTTAAGGTTTGAGTTTAGACTTGAAAGTTCTCAAAGATGTTGAGACTTTGATTCCATGGAACCGAGATGCTTGTTTCTAGGTCTGAAGTGTTATTGCTATAGACAAGGCTCACTGTTCAAAGGCTCTGAGACGCTGCGGCTGCAGATTTTTCTGGTTCTATAATTCTTGGCAGTGCCCCCATGGTGTTAGGTTGCGCGGCTCTGAAATTCCACGATCTAGGGCTCAATGGTTCTAGACTTTATTTTTCCAGAGTCTGGGGTCCTATCAGTGGGAGACTGTAGATTTTTAAATTCTAAAGATTCTCGGCACGAAGGTTCTAAGGCATACGGTTCTCCAATTTACCAGTTTAAGGCTCTTGTTGGAATACTCCAGATCATAATGTTTCAAACATTTTTTTTTAATTTCTAAGATTTCAGTGATGGTCAACTATAGTTTCTGAGGCCTTAGACCATATATTCTTTTATATAAAATTCTGCATCTTAAGGAAATATGATTCTAGACTCTGAAATCCAGATGCTTTAAGAGTCTCCAGGAAAAGCTATGAAGTAATGATCATCTAAAATTTGGCTCAAGGTTCTAGATTCTTAAGGTTCTACATCAGATGTTCCCAAGATTCCAGAGCATCAAACTCTAAAACCCTAGCATTGGCCTGATCTCAAGCACTGTAAGATGCTTTGAGTCCAAGACGATGGGGTCCTCAGCATCTAAGTCCTAAGAGGCTCACAGTTAATTATAACTAACCAGACACCAAAGTTCTAACCATTCCTAATGATGGACACCTCTAGGTTCGTTGCTGCTTTCTGCCTTTCTACCACGTAATTAAATATCCAAGAATACATATGTCTAAAAATCTTAAATCTCCAAGCACTATAACTTAAGAATCCACTGTTCTGAGTGTCTGAGATTCTAAAGGTCCACAGGTATACAGTATTAGGTACGATTCCAAGGATGGAAGCTTGCAGCATTTGCTGCTAAAATCTTTCCCTCCTTAGGCACCTGTGCTTCTTCCTCTCCTCATGTGGGGTGCACCACACCTTAAGCCTGTGCAATGCATTGGGAATGCCTCCTTTCCTCCGAGGGATGAGTCATCTCCCCTCCTTTTGGGCCACGTTGCCCGTTGAGCCAGTCCCTTGTCCCTGTTCTGAAGTGTGGACTCTGGTGCCTCCAGAGAGGCTCGGATCACATAAAACTTTTGTCAATCACTATTCTGTCTCTTGTCTCCATTCAACTGTGATTCGGCCCCTCCCCCTAGGGAGATTCGCTTTCCCCGCTGAAAAGGGAGGCTCCTGTGTGTACCTGTCATCCCAACATCTGAGCGGCAGGAGAATGGAGTTAGTTGCAGGCCATCTGGGCTTACATAGAGGGACCGTAACCTCAATAAAAAGAATACGAAGGGTTTGAGGGACACCTGGGAATGTTTTCATTAGTGATGGTAGACATGAATCATGCACACAGACAAATATATACAACCAAGGAAAGTCAGACTCTCGGAAAGCCCTGAGGAATATGAGAGAGAGAGAAAGGGGGGGGGGGGAGGGAGAGAGATCCCACAGGGTCATATACAAACACTCGAGAGTAACAGACATGTGAATTACTCCCACATACTCAGGCAAACCTATTCACAAATACAAAAGCCCAATTATTCACACACAGCAATAGAAACGCATAAACCCACGCCTGCAAATCTGCAAACATCAGCAGGTAGGTACTCGCCAGCAACAGGGAGAACCTTTAGTAATTGAGACAGAACAGCACTACACACGCTCAAGAATCAAATGTGGTGCCCGTAATCCCAGCGCTCGAGAGGTGTAAACAGAAGGATCAAGAATTCAAGGTTGTTCCTGATTCCATAGAGAGAGCCAGGCCAACCTGGGCTACATGAGACTATCTCAATAAAGAAGAAAACAAACAAACGTGCCCAGAACCATGCTTAGACTAGTACAACAGATTCTCACACAGGCAAACATTCAGATTGTCGACGAAAAATGGACCAGAACACTTCGATCCACAGATGCACAAAAGATTGAGTCTTCACTTTTTTCTAGGCTCTGACTACTACGGATGTAAGAACCCTATGCGGCGCCCGGTCGCCCCCCGGTGGTGGCTCCTGAGAACCTGGTACGGTTCAATCCGATCCGGGCCACCAAGTTGTTTTTTTTTTTTTTTTTTTTTTTTTTTTTTTTTTAATAAATCATTGTGAGCAGCTGGGAGAGAGGAAGTCCAACGTGGGCGAGGGGCGGGGTGTCTGGACTGGAACCTCGTGTCCACGTGAGTGTCTGTCCCGCTGCTGAGTGGGTGCCGCGTGTCTAGCTTGCTGTGGTGTAAGCTTGTAGCGTGAACTGTCCTAGTGGAGCTTTGTCGCGCGATGCTGTATGCTTGTGCCACACCTACACTGCCGTTAGTCGTATCCCGCATTGATGCTTTTGGCCTATCACGCCTATTCGTTTCTCGTGGGATGCTTACCTATATCTAAGTAGAGAGTGTTGGTGGCTTTTATTGGGAGTTCAGGTTATGGACTGGGTGTCAGGGCGCATTTGCGTTGTGCGTCTCCGTGTTACGTCACTAAATTTTTGTCTTCTGAGCAAGGGGGCGACAGGTGTTTGGACGGAACACCTGTTGTAATTACGGATTCTAGTGTGCGAATGGGTGTAGACTCAGCAAGGTTGAGTGAACCGTTTGGAGGATCCGAGACGGGAAGCCGCGAATTTCTGCAGCTACGTCCAGAGCGGGAAGGCTCTATGGTCGCGTGCAGAGTGGCTTGTCTAGCAACCCTAGAGAACGCGCTCTGGGAGGACTTGCTATCAAAGAGGGGGGTGCGTTTGACCTCACTTTTCTCTTGTTAGCCCAGCCCTGCTTTCAACCCTTCAGCGCTCTCCAGAACCAGTTTTGTTGTTGTTTCTCATAAAGGCAGCTGCGTTTCTAACAAACGGAGAGTAACAAAGCCACTTAAGTTTTACTCCGTATACCTTGCTGTACAGAGAACTTTGCGAGGCAAGCCTCTCGAGAATGGCCCAATCCGGTTAGCTTTTCCTAAAGCGCTCCAGCTCTGGCTGCGGTGAACTAGAACAGTAACAGCGATTGGCGAACAAGTTGTTTTGAAACCGCCCTAACGGCAAGGGGCGGGCCCTCGGCGAATTAATCTGCTTCCGGTTTCCGGAAGGCAACAGGAAAGACGAGGGTTGGCCGACCTCTTCCCGCCGCGTTTGATTGGTTGTAGTGATTTTTACCCGCTTGGCCTCCGCGAGGGGCGTGAGATGAGGACCAGTTAGAATGTGTTTTTACAGACGGCCCGAGGGAAGGACGGCTCGGAGAGACTGGGCGGTCATGCTGAGGTCTCCTTGCTAATTGCTCCAAGTCGTTACTCCCTTTCCTTCATTTGACTGTACCGCAGCGGGCGCGCGGGCGCTACCCAATCAGTGCTTGCTCCGCCTCTCGCCTTTTCCCGCCCTCTGCTTTGGCCGCGACTTCAACGTAGGCTAACGCTTCCTCTTAGGCAGCTCCTGAGCCCTCTTACCACGGTTCTTTGAAAGCCACACTGTGATTGGCTTGCTTCTCGGGCCCGCGCCCGTTGCCCCATGCGCTGACCAATTGAGACTCGTTTTACATCGTACGGTACGGGCAAGGGGGAGGAGGCGGCGGCGGCCATTTTGAGCGCCGCCGCCATTGGAGTGGCCCCCCCTTTTCCCCCTTCGCCTCCTGACAGGCAAGGTTTAGGGGGGACAGAGCCCTGGGAGGCCGGGCCGGGCTCGGGGGCCGCCCCGGGGGCCCGGGCCATGGATGTGCGTCGCCTGAAGGTGAACGAACTTCGCGAGGAGCTGCAGCGCCGCGGCCTGGACACTCGCGGCCTGAAGGCCGAGCTTGCTGAGCGGCTGCTGGCGGCGCTAGAGGCCGAGGAGCCCGAAGACGAACGGGAGCTCGAGGCTGACGACGAACCGGGGTTACCTGGGCACAACAACGAGGAGGTCGAGACCGAGGGGGGCTCCGAGCTGGAGGGGACCGCGCAGCCACCGCCGTCCGGGCTGCAGCCGCACCCGGAGCCCGGCGGCTACTCGGGGCCGGACGGACATTGTGAGAGTGCGCGGGGCGGGGGATCGGGGAGCCTGGAGTCCGGGCTGAGGACGGGATGTGGGACGCGGGAGCACGACTCCACAGAGATCTAGGAGAAGGTCTGAGGATCCAGGGATCCCGCCACCTGCCGCTGTAAAGGATCTGCGGCCAGGGCCTCGGGGCAGCCTGAGGGCGGATCCTGGCCTTCGGTGCAAGGAACATGGTGTGTGTAGGGGGGTGGATTTTGTTTTAAGGCGACTAGGGTGCGGGCCGGCAGGCAGGCGGGGAGGACTTTATATCCTGGGATTCGGAGACCGGAAACTGTTTTGGGGGTTCCGTTTTTTTGTGGCTTTGAGTTGGGAAAAGTCGGAAGAAGTAGACGCTTTAGGGAAAGGGGTTTCGGGGGGTTCTCTTGGAAAATGGGAGAGTCTAGCTGAGCTTTGAGCTGACAGCTTTGGTTAGCGGTGCTAGTCCACCGTTAGGGCTGGGTCTGGGTCTCTAAAGCCGGACTTCCAGGTAGGGAAAGAGTGCAGGACTGAGAGAATTTTAAGGATAGGATACTGGGAGATCTGTTTAGTGCTGAGGTGGGGTGGATTGGTGCTTTGGACCTACCGGTGTCCGAGGAGGAGGAAGAGTCTCCCAAAATATGGACTGAACGATCCAGTGTTTGGTAGGTGAGCTTTTAGGGGATAATGGAAGACCAGCAGATTTGGAAACCCACACCCCCAACTCCCTCATTCCAGTTACAGGGTCAACCTTGAGGGCAGGTAAGACTTGTATATTTGGTACCAGGAGACTCAAGGTATGTAGCAGCTTCTAGAGGAGGTACAAGAGCTTTGGGATCTAACTGGTAACAAGGAAGGACAGAGTCGTTTAATGGACAAAGAAGCTAGAGGGTCTAGAATTGGGAAGACTCTTGGGGCAATACTCCGTGGTTTCTGCTTGAATGGCCTTGTATTGTTAACTGTGGACAGTTTTCAGCAGTGTAGCTGGAGTTGTGGGGAATGGCTTGGTAAGTATGGTAGCTGTGTGGTGGGCAGAGGACCCTTGTGTCTGCCAGGGATCATGTAAGCTGGTCTAGCAGATGTGGGGGAGGGAAGCATGGAGGTTGTGAAAAAGAAAGGAAACCTGTTGCTTTGGCTAGAGGCATCTCTATGAAGCAGAGGGAGTATTCCTTTTCAAGAGAGGGCTCCTGAGTTCCCAGAAACAGTTACTTGTGTGCCCAGGGAAAAGGGGTGCTCAGGGGATATGGGGGAACTTGATCAGCCCGAAGTGTCTCTATAAGAGTTAGGAATAGCATGAAAGAGCAGTCCCTTGAGTAAAGAAAGCCTGGTATGAGAGGGACCTGGAACTAGAGCTGTGGTGTTCAAGACTTAGAGTGGTTTTCTAAGAAGAAAGCACTGTGGAGGTTGGGACTAAACAGTAAAAAGGAAAAAAATGAGTTCTCAAAAGAGACTTAGGATTAGCATCTGGTACTCACTTGGTCATAAGAAGTGGTATCCTGTGGAGAAGCCACCCTAGATGTAGATGGTTGTAGTGTGTTAGGAATTACCCATGTGCTGGCAAGGCTTCCATGGACAATTCCCTGCTAAGAAGGGAGGAGTGGCCTGTGAATGTATCCAGAGCTGAGGAACTCTGGCAAGAAAGCCTTGTGAAAGAGCTGAGAGGGTGCTGCCCTTAACCTTGCTTCTAGAAGAAGGGTCTTGGGGAAAGCAAATTGGATACTTCAGAACAAGCTGTAGACTTGGGCAGACTTTTTGAATTGAGCAAATCATTCCCCCTCTGAGCTTGGTCTTGTACAATGGAAATGGTAAGACTGTCCTTCTAGAGTTGATAATCATGAGATTTTTGTGTCTGAAGGGCTTCATACAAAAGTTGCCTGTCATTAGGGAAATGTTGTAGAGAGTGGAAAAGGACCCCAGCATCATATCCTCTCTAGGCCAGCCTATTCCCTGTTAGAGGAAAGAACAGGCTTTCTGGGGATGACATTGTCCTGAGACTGAAGGAAGCAGAATAGTTTGAAGAGGCCTTGTATTCCAGTTAAGGACATATTCTTGTCTCTTGACATCATCATCATCCCCCATACCCCCAAAAGATCCTCTAAGCTCCCCTTCAGGTTGCCTCTCTAGTATTTCTTTCATTCTTGGTAAACAGATACTGTATATAGTAAGCAACATGACTTCTTGCTTTCCTCCCTTTGGACTGCACCTGTTTTGTGCCCAGATGTATTTGTCCTCTGAGAAAGAGTCCAGTTAACAAGTGGCAGAATAGTTTCCTTCCCTGTGGTTCTGCCTCACTGCTCCTGGCACAGCTTCTAGCAGGGCTCTGGAGGCACCCACCAGCATGCTTACCCCAGGGGCAGAGCTGCATGCTGTCCGTCCTAAGTTCATAACGTTCTCTCTTTGTTTCTGCTGTAGTCCTGCTTCTAAGCCTTTCCCATGAGACTCTGTTCTTCCTCAGGAACGTTCTCTGATCTCATCACTGAGCCTTTGACTGTATCCTTTGAGTTGAAGCTTATCTGTTCCTTACTGGATCCCTTTCTTAGCTCTTGGTGCATCATATACTGTCAATATATAGTTTTATAGTTAAGTGTCTGCCTCCCTAAACTGGATGCTTTAGTGGGGCAAGTTTATACTCCTGTATCCCAGGGTGTGATGTATGTATGGCATGCATTCCATAAGTAGTTACTGTTGCTATTCTTACACCTCTTCATCACCTCCTCATCCGACAGAACACTTCCTAACCACTTCTAGCTCCAGCTATTTGGGGACCTATTCATAGTGATCCTGGAGGCTATTATGATTCTGAGGTTTGTACACTGCATTACCTGTTCTGGAGATACATGCATGAGGCCCTAGATTTAATCATAAGGACACTGAAGGCAGGGGCAGGCTGGAGTGTTTTAAGTCACAGATGAATGGGACGGTTCAGAGAGCTGGTTTGTGCTCTGAGTTTTGAAGACTGGGCCCTGAAGTCAATTCTAAGCAATTTAAAGTAGAGACTAGTGTTAACGGCTCAGTGAAGTGCCTGGTACATCCTTAGTGTAGCTCTCATTTCTCTATGTTCAGGTACTAGAGTAGAAGCTACTCTAAGGATGTACTGCTTAGAGAAGTGGCGCTGGACTTACTGCTTTGACTCTGTCACTCATTTTAACCATAGAACTTCATCGGTCGGTTTAATGTATTCGGTTTCTATAGAGCCCAGTTGTGGATCTGTTTGCAGACTTTTGAGACATGGATGACATAGCCAGAGGAAGCTGGGGACACCTACTGCCTAAATAGGTTTCCATTTAAAGGTGGACTTTGACTTCTGACAATCTGTTCCCCTGAGTAAAGATGATGTCTTGGTTACAAGAGTATTTTCAAATGCATTCATATAACTGATTTTTTTTTTTTTAAATCTTAAGATGTCATGGACAATATTACCAGACAGAACCAATTCTACGAGACACCGGTCATCAAGCAAGAAAATGAATCAGGCTATGATAGGAGACCACTAGACATGGAGCCACAGCAGCAAGCATATCGCCCAGGTAGGAAGGCTCCCACGCTTTGTTCCTCAGTGGAAACGATCTAAGTAAGACCTTGAGATAGCAGCATCCTTACTAGGTTGTTCAAGTTAGCCTTAAACTAAAAAAGGAACTGGATTGGCTTTGTACTCCTGGTCCTTCTACCTCCATTTCCCTCCCAGTTCTGTTTGGTTTTGAAGACAGTAACACAGTCTGGATTGTATCTTTCTAGGTGTTAGTGCTAGCGTCTGGAGAGTTTAGACCTGGGTGCTAATGCTTTATCCTTAGATTCTTATCATGTGGAAGCCAAAAAGCTTTCTGAATCCAGGCGGTATGCCCTCTTCTGAAGAGTAATGCTCCAATAGACTAATCATTGGGAGGGGGGTTCCTTAGCCAGATAGAGCTGGGAAATACAGCAGATAAGTTCGAGATTGAAGTAACCCTTGTACTCTACATTTAGACTCAGGATCTCTAAAACATGTGCCTATGTTGTTGCAGAACAGCATTTTCTAGAAGCAGGGAAACATAGGTTCTCCCCCTCTTATGAAAGGTGACTCGTCTGGTGCCAAAATTGAGACTAAAACCCAAGAAACTGGCTCAGACCAGTGTTCTTGATACATGACTTCAATTTCTTGCATATAAGTCTGACTGTTAGGGGGAAAGTCCTGCTTTTGAAAATGACTGAACCATAATTGTTAACACTCCATTCCTGGTATGGCAGTGTTTAAAAAAAAAAAAAAAAAAAAAAAAGGTTGATTTCTTTAGAGGCAGGGTCTCACTACGGAGCCCAGCTGTTCTAGATCTTGGGATCCTCCTTGAGTCTCCCAAATGCCTAGATTACTCATGTGCATCACGATTTCCATCTCCAGTGCCTTTGTTCATGAATCTAGTTGATCCTATCTAATTCAGTCTGATTCATCCACAAAGTAAAATCCCCTGCTGGGTTGGTGTTTTTTGGGGTGTGTGTGTGTGTGTGTGTGTGTGTGTGTGTGTGTGTGTGTGTGTGTAGAGGGGAAACCAGGGACATTAAGGAATGTCAGACTGTAGATTTGTGTCAGACTCTTGACTTGTGGGGTCATTTTCTGGTCGTTGTGGTTTTCTGTGCTCGTACCCATCCAACTCCAGTGGCCCCCTCTGAGATTGGCCTGTGCTTAAGCCATGGAGGCAGCCATCAGAATAACTAAACCCAATCTCTACCCTGGAAAACCAGGAAAATCGACTTGGGGATTGTGTCCATATGCCAAAGTTAGGGGTGTACTTGAAGCAAGCACTGGAATGAGCAGATGTGAGCAAGTCGGGTTAGCAGGAGATGGAGACGGTGCCCTCTTAGCACCCTCTCAGAAAGTAGGGCACCATGAGTCTCTAGCTTGTTCCTTTCGGTCATCCATTCTTGGGATCTCTCAGATCCTGTATGTTATCCCACTGTAACATCTTGTTGGATGTGGTATAGTGAAACACACTGCAGGAACCGCTGGCCCCTCTCACTTGGCCCATTGGGTTTTGTGGAAAGTGACTGAAGTCAGAAGAGTTTTGTAGACCCGCAATGCCCTGCTGAGTTCACTGCTTCCCTCCCTTTGTCAGAGAAGCTCCATAGGAAAGGCATACAGGTTCTCTGGGGTGGAGGTGAGGGTAGGGAGCAGTTTAACTCTTACTTCTCAGACTTTACAGCACCTTTACAGTCAGTTACGGCTCACTCCCTCTCCTTATAAGTCAAGGTTACTGTCAGCATTCATGAGTCTTCAGAACATTAGCCAAAAACTCTTGCTGTACCTTTGGGTCATTTGAGGGATCTTGATTATATTTAGTGTTGAAGGGTCCCGTCTTAAGAAAGGGTGTTACCTAGCCAGCAGACTGTCACCCATACAGTCTCGCAGTATTCTGATCTCCTTGGCTCACTCATAGGGACTCTTCACTCTAGTCACAAGCCTGCCAGCATTATTAGGAGTAAAGAGGTAGGAGAAGTAATAATCCAAGGGTTTTCCAAGTATCTTGATCATCCTGATTCTTCCGACAGTAGAAATGAAGACAGAAATGAAGCAAGAAGCTCCACCCAGCTTCCTCCCCCCTGAAGCCTCACAGCTCAAGACAGACAGACCACAGTTCCAGAATCGAAAGAGGCCTTTTGAGGAGAATCGAGGCCGAGGGTACTTTGAGCACCGAGAGGACCGAAGGTGGGTGCATGAGACAGTGGCCACTTGTTCTCTGTGAGTGAGAGCTCAGTGAGTGGGGCGGAGTGGAGTTCTCTTCCCTGGTATTCCTTCCTTAGTGCTGCCAGATTGAACTTTCTTAGGCTTTGATCCTTCCTCCTGTTCCTCCCTGCTCCTGCTTATTACCTGTAGAGCAAATGCCAGACCTTAGATTTTACTTTTAAGATGCCAATCTGCTTCTTCAGCCCTTTCCTTACTGCTTCTGGGCTACACAGTATCTATCCTGGTGAGTTGTTTTGGTTTTGCAGGGGTTTTGTTTGTTGGTTTTGGGTTTGGTTTGGTTTTTCCTTTAAGACAAGGTCTCTCACTATGTAATTCTAACTGGCTTGAAACTTGCTATGTCTACCAAGCTAGCTTTATTCATAAAAATGTTCTTGCTTCAGCCTCTATTTCTGGCTAGTGCCCTATTCTTATCTCTTAATTTGAATGCTATTTCCTGACCTTCTTCCTCAGCACAACCCCTCCTGCCCACCGACCCACCCCTTATCCAGTCTGCATTCATGAGATGCCTGCCCTGGCACTAAATACTGAGGATATCGAAGCACTTTGGACAGTGGGCTTGCCTTCTGCTTTCCCAATATAGGGTTGGGAGTAGACCCTTTAACGCAAGTTAATCACAAGTTCATAGAGTGAACAAGAGGAAAGTTTTGGGAGCTCACAAGGAGTGGCCACTTATCTGGCCATTTTCCTTAGAATAAGCCTTCTTCTTCCTTTCCCTCTAGGCTCTGCCCTACCCTTTCCTATTTCCCTCCTTTGATTCCTGTCTACAACCTTTCCCAGTCATGGAGTCAAAGAATAAGTAGTTCTGTAGTTCATTCACCTGGCACTTCTAATCTATCTGGGGACATCAATCTCTAACTAGCTTATAACTAAGAAATGGCCTGGAGACCTGGGTATGACTCAGGGATGGAGCCATTGCCTAAGCATATGTTAGGCTCTGGGTTCTACCTCTACCATGACAGAGAAAAGGAAGAACATGGCTCTCGTGGACAGTAACTGAAATTAGGATAAGGAACCTATGTTAGATGGACTTGTTCCTCCTCCCACAAAGCAAATGCCAGGAGCTGCTTGCTGATGATGAGTAGAGGAGGGACATCAGCTCCACTTTGGAGATGTCAGGGAAAGTTTGCTAGGATACACTTAGGATGACACCTTTAATTCCAGCACCCACGAGGCCGATTCTGTGACTTCCAAGCCAGCCAAGGTTATGCTGAGAGGCCCTGTCTTTAAAAAATAAATATAAATAAGTAAATATACTAATCCTGGACCAGTAGGGCTGGAAGGGGACTTCCCTAAAGGGGCACCTGCTGTAAAGCATAGTGCTGGCTGGGTACTGGGCTCGGTCTTCTGTCTGTTACTCGTGTACAACAGAAATCAATGAGTTAACAAAATGATTTTTTTTTAAGTGTAGAAATATACCTTGTTCATAATTAAGGACACTTTAAAGAGAGCAAGAGACTGAAAAAGTGGGTCATTTCATATCATTTCAGATACAGGGTTTCAAGAAGCCTAATACATGGGTACTTTTCAGTTACTGTAATTTGTCAGGCCCTTGCCCTTAATGTTCCAACTTGAGTTCTGTGGCCTCCCCTGAGCAATCATTCAGTGGGGGCTGCCGCTCTGCTCTCAGTGTGCAGGAGTATGGGTCAGAATCTTAGGGTGTGAGAGGAAGACTGAGAAGACTCCTTGAATGATTCTAGTACCCTTCTTTAACAGCAGTCCATTTGTCCTTTTTATATGCTGAGAGTTGATACTGCCCTCAGCAAGAATTTGGTGACCCCTGGGAAAAAATGGTGATCCAGAAAAAAATTGGGGGCCACTTGTACATCCCAGCAGAAACTTTATTCATTTACACTCCTCCTGTCTGTTACATGACTGACCCCTCTTTCCAACACAGGGGCCGTTCTCCTCAGCCTCCTGCTGAAGAGGATGAAGATGACTTTGATGATACCCTTGTTGCCATTGACACATGTGAGTGATAAAAATGCCCATCTAATTCTGCCTGCTCTGACCTCCATTATCCCTTTCCAGCGCCATCCAGAGTGAGCCCCAGCAAAGCTCCAGAGCCCGGGCACTGGTGTGGAGACAGGCCCACTCCTGAGTGCAACTGTGGGGCCCTAGGCAAGCTGTTCTACTTCTCCTTGCTTCTTTACAAAGGGAAGTAATGCTGCCTTCCTGCCTACAGATGTAGGCAAGACTCCCAGGAGTATGAGAACACTGTACCACCCTGTGCACAGGGGCTTGTCTCTAATCAGGGGATCTGAGCACTGCTGGGGAAACTTAACTCTTTGACAGCCAGCTCGCCAGTTTCCATTAGCTGCTCACTTTCCTAGTGAAACCAATGCTACCATGTCCTTTGAGACACTGGCCTGTTATCTGTCCTCCAGTGCGGGAGTGACTGCACCTTGACTGTACATCTAACCACCCAGGATTTTTTAATAGCTCCTGTTTATAGAGTGATGGCTGTGTGTTTTGGTGAGAGATTAAAAACAGACAATTCTCCTCTCTTACAAGCTACTAAAGACAGCTAACCTTTTCTGGAAGTGTTCGGTAGTAGTGATCCACAAGCCAGCACTAAATGCTCATGTATTGACAGTGGTGTTCAGCCTGCCAAGAAATGAGAGCACCTTGTGGGCAAGATGGTCAAGAAAGGATTTCCTAAAGGTGTGACTGGTTCCTTCTGGATGCCCTGGTCAGACATCCACACCAGAGCTGGCAACAGAAATTTGCTCTTAAGCCGTCAGCACTGAGAAGTAATTAAAGTGTGTGGTATTGGGGTTCTCTGAGTAACCTGAAATCTCAATTTGAACTTACTCATAAGACCATTAAACTTCTCTCTAGGTTGTGACACATTACCTTCAAAAGTATTTATTAGTTTCTGAGGGACTTCCTGAAGCCTGCCCTTGAACCCCACACATCAGCCAATTGTCTGGGGTTTGTTTGTTTTTTCTCAGATAACTGTGACCTGCACTTCAAAGTGGCCCGAGATCGGAGTAGTGGCTATCCATTGACGATCGAGGGCTTTGCATACCTGTGGTCAGGAGCCCGTGCCAGCTATGGGGTCAGAAGGGGGCGTGTCTGTTTTGAAATGAAGGTGAGTGGGAGAGATACACAAGAAAGACAGAAATCAAGTCTGTCCTTTGGAGTACGCTGTCACCAGCCACCTTGATCAGAGGAGTGACTGGAAGAGATTGGTTTATTCCAAGCAGACAAAAGTGTGATGAACTATCATGACCTAACTGTCTCAAAAAAGTAGGACAATTATATTCTTTTCTGTGGTGACATTTACGGCATGTAGTGCAGAGCCAAACAGTCTAACGGTGAGATTTGTAAAATGGGCAAAAGGGCTATCTCAAAGAACGGGCTCTGGGGCCAAGGAGATGGCTTAGCAAGTCAGGGCACTTGCAGCCACACCTGACCACCTGCCTTCAGTCTTCTTATCCACATGGAGGAAGGAGAGGATCAATTCCTGAAAGTTGTTCTCTTGACAAAAGCATACACAGTGCCGAACTGAGTAAGTGTAGTTCAGAAAAGTGGGCTCAGATACTACTGCTTTAAAGGGAAGCTGGGGAGGAGCTGGGTGAAGATCTGCCAGAGTTCCATGTCAGGGTCTGAGAACAGTGCGTGCTCATGTGGAGCACGAGTTCAGTTCCAGGGTGTAGAATTAAAGACAGTTATCAGCATGTCCTTCCTGTGAGCCCCTCCTCCCCAAGGTCACATACATGTTAACAGTTTTGGGCAGGGGATAGAATGCTCAGGGGAAGTGCAGATTGAAGGAAGTTGCATCCCCGGCACTGGGAAAGTCTTGTGTATTTCTTTGTATATCGGAATTTATTTAGGATACTGTCTGTAGAGTCCTTCACAGTGCATCCTCACGGTGTTAACACGAGGTAATATTCTCACACCCCAGCCTCGAGGTGAGTGGACACTGGTTCATTTTACTGACTGACACCATCAACTGAAGACACAGTACTTAATATGCCAGTTAAAGAAGTTCTGTCAAGCTACATGGCTTTCTTTTGTGGATTGTGAGATGAACTGTTATTTCACAGGTTGAAATTATGAAAAATGTCTTGAGAGTCGGCTGACTGTGGTATCTTCCTAAGGCTACAAACCAGTTGTAGTAGCTAGGGATATCAGGCAGCTGTTATGTACTCAGATCCCACAGAGTATGGAACTGAAAAGCAGACACACCGTCCTGCGCTCCATACCTAGCCTTCCCAAGTGCCGAAATTACAGGCATGAGCCACCATTCCAGCACCATCTACTGTTCATTGCCTGATACACTTTCTTCCTACATTGCCTAATAACCCACTAGCTTTAAGAGAATCGATCCTGAGCCTTCTTGTGTTCTATCCTCAGATCAATGAGGAAATCTCCGTGAAGCACCTTCCATCTACAGAGCCTGATCCCCACGTTGTCCGTATTGGCTGGTCCTTGGATTCTTGCAGCACTCAGCTAGGTAAGAAGGTCAGCCAGTCATCAATAGAAGTGATAGCCCCTGCTCCCGGGTTCTCAGGGCTCCTCAACTGCTCTTCCAAGCATCAGACTCGAGACACACACCCTGGGGGCGGAAACAGGTGCAGCTGTTCATTTCAGACTAGAAACCTGTCAGAAACAACTGCTTTTCAGAGTTAATTCTTCTACTTTGCCTTTTACAAGAGGATCCAAAGTTCTCTTTGAAAATTGTTCCCTTTACTTGAACCCATTTCTACCCTCACACCATGCCAAAGTAAATTTGTAAGCTCTGTTCTTTATGATTCTCGGGCTGGAGTAGAGCCTAGAATAAAGGTGGAAGCTGCCAGGCCCAGTGACCATCTTCTGCACATTGCTTTTGGGTTTTATGCATAGTCAAACTGGGTCATGCTGTGAACTTCTATGTAGTATGGTTTGTTTTAATATATAATGGGCCAAATTTTGGAAATAAGTATGGTTTCTTTGCCAATGCATAATTTTCCATTCTGTAGCAATTTCCATGTTTTGTTCTGAGGTGGGTGCTAGGAGTCCCACCTAAGGCCTCACAAAAGCTAGTCAGTCAGTTGCTCTGCCACTGACCTATATCCTGAACCTATTGTATGTATTTAACAAGTTCTTTTTTGTAGCTTTTTTAAATTAGTTTCATCGTTTTGCTTGAGTTTCTGTTCTTGAAATTACTTGACAACTTTAGACAAATCTTTAAAAGTGGGTTAATCCTTAGCACCACACACACGGAGTAGTGACTGCTGCTTCTTATATGCAGTAGCTCTTTATTTAAGAATCCATGGAGAGAGGACCAAGGTTCAATTCCCAACACCCACTTGGGAGCTCACAGCTGTCTATAATTTTAGTTTCAGGAGATCTGACTCCTTACAGGAAAAACCCCAATGTACATAAAAATATTTTTTAAAAGAATCATTCCTAAGACAAAGTGCTTGCTGCTCTTGCAGAGGACCCAGGTTTGGTTCCCAGCCTCTGTACCAGGTAGCTCACAAATGCCTGTAACCTAGAGTTTTAGAGGGTCCGGTGCCCTCCAGCTTTTAGGCACCTGTAACCAGAAGGTAAGTTCAGGCAGGCACCCATACACACAGGTAAAAAGGTTTTTAAGTCTTTAAAAGACGAGGTCAGGAGTGGTGGCGCACACTTGAAATCCCAGCCCTAGGGTGTAGAGGCTGAAAGATCAAAGTTTGAAGACAGACCAGGCTCTTTAATGATTTTGAAGCAACTGGGGCAGCATAAGACCCAATCTCAACAAAACCAAACAAAAAATAAGAATCACAGGTCAAAGCCAAGTGCAGTGATAAATTCCTCGGTTCCAGCTAATCCAGGAGGGTTGAAAACGTGAGGTCAGCCTAGGCATTTTGCAAGACCTAGTGTAAAAAAAGCATACGTAGGTCATCTCATTTTATGTTTTTTCTTAGTTTTGAAATGTAGTTGGTGGCCAGACATGGTGTCATATACCTTTACTCTCGGTACTTGGGAGACAGAAGCAGGGGACTTCTGTGAGTCCAAGGCCTGCCTTGTCCACAAAGTGAATTACAGGCCAACAAGGGCTATACAGTGAGACTTGTCTCAAAACAAAGCAGTAAAGAAAATGACTTTGTCTTCAGATTAATAGTATGTGGCAGCTTGAAGGTGTTAAGTCCGTCGATCCATCAAAGATTTAACCTGCCTGTGCCTTCCCTCAGGTGAAGAGCCTTTTTCCTATGGTTATGGAGGCACAGGGAAGAAGTCTACCAATAGCCGCTTTGAAAACTACGGAGACAAATTTGCAGAGAACGATGTGATTGGCTGCTTTGCGGTGAGTGCTGGCAGCCTGTGGGAATTGGCAGGGCCTGGTGCCTGACGGTAGACGTTTTTAGGATACCTGTATCCTTTGTCTACGTTTGTTCAGCCACTCTCTCCATGTGTTATTATTGTCTTTATAGTTTCACAGTGTCTCCTCCAGAGTAGCTATTGCTGATTTGTGTGGGATTCTGCCCTCCTTGTCGTTATGCAGAACTGACTGAAGATATCATGAAGATTCAGGGACTTAAGTCTACACAACTCCCTCTGTCTGGTTACCACAATGACATTTTCTAATCAAACCTAGGAATTTCTTCCTTTGGTAGGAAACAGCCAGTGTGCTTTCAGGAAGCATTGTCTTAGCTTTTGACCCCCGTTGGCATCACCTTTTCTTTCAAACTATTTTTTTTTTAACCTGTCCTGTCAGGTGAGCTGGCATCCCATCATGCACTGCCTTCTAGACGAGCAGAAGCATAAGGCGGAGGGTGCCTGTGAGAACAGTGAGCAGCCAGGCTTGCTGAGCTTAGTTCTTGCTCAGAATGTTAGGTGGCACAGAGTAGAACCCCGTCATACAGTTAGTATTGGTGATGGCACAGCCTAGTCATGTATTGGTGTACATGTCTTCATACATGTAGTATTGGTGAACTGTGTCATGAAGCCCCAGAGGAAGGGACTGCCCAAAGGATTTGTCCTCAGGCTCTTCTGCCCTGAGTTGTTCACATAACTTCTCTTTTTAAAAGTTCTTTCTTTTAAAAAATAAAAATAAAAAATTTGGAAAATGGCTTCAAACTTAGTGACACTGTGGAAGCAGCTCAGCTGATAGAGCGTTTGTGGAGCACACAGAGCCCTGGGTGTGGTCTTTGTCATCACATGAGACAGGGTACGGAGCTAACAATAAGCCTCACTCTTAGAAGGCAGAGACAGGAGGACCATAACTTCAAGGTCATTCTTGGCTACATAATTTAAGATTAGCATAGGTTATGTGAGACTCAAAACAAATCAGTAAAAAATTTTGAAAAGAAAGTAACAACACAGACAAAGGACCCCCTGCCAACCCCCCTCCCCAAAACTTAGAAAACTAATAAAGAATCTTCAGCACCTTAGCCACATTTAACTGTGTGTGTAGGTAAGTGCGAGTGTGTGTCTGAGTGTGTTTCTTTTTGCACTTGACCCATTTGAGAGAACATTATTATCTCCCATCCCTATATTTCATGTATATAAGCCCTCCTTCTCAGAGTATATTTATCATGAGATGGATGTGCTGTTGCCATAAGTGTAGCTGTGATCAGCTCTCATTAAGTATGTCAGGTGTCTGTCTCGCTGACTTGCTTTAGGAATTGAGTTTTAGTTCTGGAGTTGGCCTGGAATATGTTGTTTTCTGTTGTCCTGTCTTGGTTCTTTTAGTCTAAAACAGATTCCTGGCCTTTCTGTGTATTTTATGACCTCTGTGTGTATGTATGGGTAAGTGGGGCACTTGCCTAGAACTCATGACTTTTGTTTTAAAGTGTGTGTGGGGTATTGTGTTTGTTTGTTTGTTTGTCTTAAAGCAGGGTCTAACTGTCTGGCCTAAAGCTTGCTATATAGACTAGGGTGGCCTCTATTCTATCTCTTAGAGATCCACCTGCCTCTGCATCCCCGTGTTTTTGATCCCCAGGATCAACAGTGTCTACCACCATATGTTGCTTTTTTAATAAAACTTTTTTAAAATAAAAATTGCTTTGCTTAATTCTATAGTCTTGAAATGTTTTGTAGGGGTGTTGAGACAGGGTTTCTATGTATAGCCCTGCCTCTCCTGGAACTCACTTTGTAGACAAGGCAGGCTTTAAACTCAGACATCTACCTGCTTCTGCCTTCCTAGAGCTGGGATTAAAGGTATATGTCACTACCATCTATCTGGCTTTAGTCTTGAAATCTTACAGTTTTTTTTCCAGTTAATAGCATATCCTGACAAATTTCCAATGTCCACACAAGTGATGTCGCATTAACTGGAAAGCATTTTTTAAATATTTGTATAATTTAAAGAGAGAAACGAGGACTCCAAATAAAGTACATAGCTCTTAACCTCCACCCATTGCAGCCGCACACAGGAGCCTCCTGCTTGACGGCGTCCGTATCTTAGTGCAAGGGAGTAGACATTAGGCCATGTATCTTACTAGCTTATTTTAGGACCGTAGAAGCCTAAAGATGGATTTTGGTTTTTGATGGCAACTTACTGTATGTGTGTTGTCTGTGGTCATTATTTTCACCACCATAGTGGGTGGGGCTTCCTGCATCTTCCTTAGTGGCCATTCAATGAGTTTTGTGCCTTAAGATTTATCAGCTATAGCATAGGTGCCAGAATACCCTCCTCTGGAAGCTGATCTTCCTGTCACTCTCTGACAGTTGTTTGCTGGTAGAGACAGAGATAACACCAGAGGAAATGCTCGCCATTTTTGCCACTTGCCAGGGTTACTCAGACAATACTGTGGCCTTGCGTGTGGATCCTTTCCCCCACAAGAACAGTTTTTTCTGTGCTTACATGAGCTCTTTCACATATATTTTCATTCTCACAGACTATATATATACTATTTCTTCCTAAGTTAATTTCTGGTTGTAAGTTGGGTGTGGCAGAGGGTGAGCATATGCATGTATATATTTTTCTGTGTGTATATGTGCCAGAGATTAATGATAGGTGTCTTTCTCAGTTGTTCTCCATCTGTTTTCTGTTTTTTTTTTTTTTAAAGACTAGGGTTTCACCATGTAGTCTAAGGTGGCCTCAAACTAAGAGATTCCCCTGCCTCTGTCTCCCAAGTACTGGAATTAAAAGTATATGCCAACATACCTAGCACCAGTAATCCACCTTACTTTTCTGAGACAGGGTCAGTCTCCCATTGAACCTGGGCTCATCAAGCTCTAGAGCTCTTGTTTCTCCTCCTCGGCTCTCATAGTTACAAGTGCGTACCATCACACCTGCTGCCCACCCGGGCCTGGGTGTGCACACGTGGGTCCTAGAGCTTCGTGGGCAGCACTTCACTTGCTCACTCGTCAGCTCTGTATTTTCAAATGTTTTTAAGATTTATTTGTCTTTTATGTGTATAAGTGTCATTACACGAATGTATGTGAGTACTGTGTATATGCTTGGCATCCCCAGAGGCAGAAGAGAGTTTGTAAGGTGATAAGTTATTGCTGGGAACTGAACCTGTTCAAGCAAGAATAGCAAGTACTCTTAACCACTGAGTTATCTTTCCAGGCCCAGATTTATTTTATTTTATGTATATGGGTATTTGGTCTTTGTGCATGTCTGTACATCCTGTGCATATATGTGGTGTATATGAAGGCCAGAAGAGGACATTGGATCCTCTGTAACTAGAGTTTGTAGCTGCCATGTAAGTACAGGGAATTGAACCCAGACCAGGTCCTCTTATTCTGTTCATCCCTCCACCCCCCCCCTTCTTGAGACAGTGTCTCACTACATAGCCTGGAGCTCACTAAGTAGACCAGTATACCTCATAATCACAGAGATCATTAGCCTCTGCCTTCCAAGTGCTGGCATTAAAAGCATACACACCACATCCAGTCTGGTTTTTGAGACATGATCTTAAACTCACTTTGTAGCTGAAGATGGCCCTCATTTCCTGATCCTCACTCTCCCTCTCAAGTATTTCATTCATTCTTAACATTCATACAAATCTATAGTCAATGTTTTTTAATAAAATCTAGCTCTGTTTAAAAAAAAAAAAAGATTCCACACACAATTCCTTTTTATCAGAAGTTGTCGTGACGTTAAAGAGAGTTCATGGCAGGGGCTTGAAGGGTATAAAAATCAGTATCTAGGGAAACAACATATTTGTGTAGGATCTCAAGTCCTCAACTGACAGAGAAAAGGACCCAGTGGAGAGCAGATGCTGCATTTCAGCAGTAGGAAGTAGAGTCACTGCAGCCTAGAGGACAGTGAAGAGGTGCTGCCCAACAGCCCTGCCTTGGACACACTTGTTAGCTGTGGCTGCTGCTTTCTTTATGCTGTAGTGGTTCTTCTAATAAAGCTGGTGCCCAGGGCAGGTGACCCCAGAACTATTCATTTCCATGTCAAAGCAGAGGTGGCTGGAGCCACTTGTCCCTGTGTGGGAAGATAACACTGTATTGCATGTGGGATTCTGCTGGGCTTGTGGTGGCAGGTCTGCCGAACATGGTCACTGCCTATGATGAGTAAGGTATTAACAGGCATGAAGGATTCTGAGAGCGGACTGGGAAGACACCTCCAGCACTCCTTGAAGTGCAAACTTGGATGTTTTCCTAGTCTCAGAAAGGATGCTACATACTCTACCTTTTTGTCAAATTAGAACTTGTCCTCTGTTGAGGCTGCTGCCTCGTCCTAAGCTTGGAAGCTTTGGCAGCCAGTGCTCTGCTTCATTGCCAGCAGTGGTTCCGACCTTTAGCAGTAACTTGGAAAGCCTTTTATACCATGGCTCCTCCCCCATCATTCCAGCCCAGCCATCTACATTTTGCTTTTTTGAGACAGGGTTTCTTTGGCTGTCCCGGAACTCACCCTGTAGACCAGGCTGGCCTCACCCACAGAGATCCTCCTACCTCTGCCTCCCAGTTGCTGAGATTAAAGGTGTGCACCACCACTATCTGGCTTTTTTTTTTTTTTTCTTTTTTTTTCCCCCTCACAGAGAAACAAGATAAATTAATTTGCTTTAGGTCATAAATAGCGTCCACTATAACTTCAGAAACTCAGTAAACAATTTGAATGAATGAATCTTTGCATGCATGTCTGAGATTACTTTTCTCATGCCTTTTGTGTATCAAGGCATGGATTCTCTTACCACAAGGTTTGTGCACATGGCTCATTTCCATTTTTTTTGGTCAGAACCTAACATACAAATTCCCTGCAGAACAGCCAGAATATTGAGATTCTTTGTTTGATTCTCCATTGACCCCTGAATTCCATGGGATCCACATCAACAGACGTGTGCTAGGAAGAGTGTAAGCACTCTAGGAATGTGTAGTGAGTGAACAAGGGTATACACTTGTTTGTATCCTCTTGTAGAGCTGCACTTGGCTAAAAAGCTCCTGCTCTGACTTCTTTTATCTCTGAATCTTTTCCCTGTCATTTTGGAGGACACGGCAAGATTACCTTTGCCTTCATCTTTATCCCAGCCTAAACACAAGACTCAAATATGTTACTAGCTTCCAGATCTTGAATAAGAAACGATTTGGGTAAAGTGTCTCTGAGCTTTTCCTGGTACTGCCTAACTTGTGTGTATACCAAGAGAGAATGCCATGGGGTCCAGAAAAATTAACATTTTAGCCACTGCATTAACTCTCACACTTGTGGCTCTTAGTGCCTTTAGCTAAGAGTTTATAGTTAGTGTTTCTTAAGACAAGATTTCATATAGGCTGGACTAATCTGAAATCCTTGTTCCTTCTTCCTCAGCCTTCTAGATACTGTGATTAGGGGTATCTACCATCACACCAGTTTACCCTTGGCTTTCTCTCCTAGGACTTTGAATGTGGAAATGATGTGGAGCTTTCTTTTACCAAGAATGGCAAGTGGATGGGCATTGCCTTCCGAATCCAGAAAGAAGCCTTAGGGGGTCAGGCCCTCTACCCTCATGTCCTGGTGAAGAATTGTGCTGTGGAATTTAACTTTGGGCAGAGAGCAGAGCCCTACTGTTCTATTCTCCCAGGGTTTACATTCATCCAGCACCTTCCCCTCAGTGAGCGGATCCGGGGCACCATTGGACCAAAGAGCAAAGCCGAGTGTGAGGTAAGTGGGACTAGAGGACTAAATTAGTGACCACTCCTCCAGAGCCACCCAGGGCACAGGAGGAACACTTACGTACTTGGTGAGAGGGACAGAAACTTGGGTATGTAGTATTCTTTGTCTCAGCTCTTTGGTTAAGATTGGAGTTGAAAAGTTGCTTTGAGTGTGACGTTCCAAAGGACAGTGTGACCACACTACTTTCGAGCAAGGCTGCCCAGGGTTCTGGGAGAGGTCTAAGAAATTCCACCCTCCCACTTAGGCTACAAGCATGACAAGTGGTCTTTGGCTCTGGTACCAATTGGACTATGTTTGTTTCTTTCTGTCTGTTTTTCATTAACCGTGATCTCTGTAGCCCAGGCTGGCCTTGAATTCATAGCAGTCCTACCCTGACCTTCCTTCCAGATGATAAAATTGTTACTGTTTTAAGATATATATTTTTTGCAAAGTTTATATTTGTTTCAGAAAGTTAAAAATATATAGAAAGTTTCCAATAATTCTATGGGAATTTCTGGCAAATAAATTTATCTGAAGATTTTGAAATTTATCCTGTTTCTGACATTCACCTATAATTGAGATCTCCTGACAAGCAATTTGCTATCCTGTCCTTTCACGGTTAACATTACTTTATGGTCTGTCCCACTGCATGAAAACCTCCCTTTATACCTTGTCTGAGACGTTCTTGCTGTGTTACTTATGTGGGCCTTAGGCTCCCTAAACTCCATTTTTCTTAGTGCTTAAGCTCCCAGGTTACTGGGACTATAGCTGTGCTCCTCCACATGTCACTTGTCACATTTTAATGGCTTTGAAAGAGTCATTCCCTTTACTGTGCATTTAGGTTACATGTAGTGTTTGTTGAATTCTAAATATGATGATTAATTATATTTGTGACCTAGTGGGCAGTATACCTCAGTTCCCATTTTACCATTTCTCATAGCTGTCCATGGTTCAATCCCAGGCCATGGGGCTCCCTTGCCAGTGGCTGCTTCATCCTCTGTAACTGCTGTTGGTGGGACTTGACTTGGTGCTTGCCTATGTCTTTGACTCCCAACAGCAACACTGAGATAGATACTATTACTTCCATTTTCCAGAGGCAACCAGGAGGTTCAGAGTCATCATCATGGGCACCATCAAGCCAGGGTGGTAATATGCCACCATGCCACATGCTGCTGCTGTTTCACAGCACTCCTTCCCTGTCCTATTCTTGTAGATTCTGATGATGGTAGGCCTGCCTGCTGCCGGCAAGACCACATGGGCCATCAAACACGCAGCTTCTAACCCTTCCAAGAAGTACAACATTCTGGGTACCAATGCCATCATGGATAAGATGCGGGTAAGGATGACCTGTGAGTTCACCTTTCTTACCTCCCAGCCTCTGGGTGCTATCCTGTACCTAAGGCTCCACTCACCTTTCATTACCTCTTACCCACAGGTGATGGGCCTGCGTCGGCAGCGGAACTATGCTGGCCGCTGGGATGTTCTGATCCAGCAGGCCACTCAGTGCCTCAACCGTCTTATTCAGATCGCTGCCCGCAAGAAACGAAACTATATCCTAGATCAGGTACTTGCAGCCAGTGGTCCTTGGCAGAGGGGAGTAGACCTAGTCACTGCACAGGGATTTCCCTTCAGCCCTTTTCTTATTTCTCCATAATGTTCTGTAGCAGCTGGGTCAGGAATACACCATACATAAGGATAGCAATAGACACTTCTTTCTAAGTCCTATCCGAGGTGGGGTTTTCGGTCATGACCCAGACCTGCTGGCTCACTCATTTCTATGTAAGAGTCATAGCCAGGTGAAAGAGGCATAGGTTTATGTGTGTGGGCGTTTGCCTGCATATCAGTGTGCTATATGTGTGCCTTGTTCATTGAAGCCAGAAGAGGACATCAGATCTTTCGTACTGGAGTTACAGTTTTGTAAGCAGCCATGTGGGTTCTGGGAGTGGTCTTCTGGAAAAGCAGCCAGTACTCTTAACCACTGAGCTATTTCTCTAGCCTCAAAACCCAAAGATTTCTAAGTCTCACAGGCTTAAACCCTAACTCTACTACTTGCTAGTTATGCATTTGTGGGTAGCCAACTGTATAGTGTGACTCTCAGCATCCTAGTTTGCAAAATGGAGAGCCTAAGTTCCCTCACACCTCCATAGGACCTAGTTCAGAACAGCTAGTGTGGATGTCATTACATACTCTGCAGAATAAAGATGTTGTAGCTTCTCTGGGCATATTCCCATGAGCAGGGAGCACATGTTTGCATTTCAGTCAGGGGTAGGGGTTGGTCAGGTTCGATTTGGAGTAAAAACACTGCTTTTCAACGTTGCTAAAAAATGATTGTCCTAAATAGACACGTGTTTGTTGCCTACACAGTATGGTATTGGCATTTGTTGTGTAGGCTCCATTGAGTAGCAGCAGAGCGTGTTTACTTGTCTCATGCACGCTTTCTTAGGAACCTGTAAGCAAACAAATAGGCCCTGTAAAGCCCCATTGTGTAAACTGGGTGCAGTGCCTCCCTATGCAGCATTGACTAAAACCTGATGAAAAGGGAGCTAGGAGTTAGCATTGGTGGCTGGCATAGTGGGAGGAAAATCCCCAGGAACCATGTTGTCTTCATGTGACTTGATCCTACTCAAGCCAGTTGGTGACAGTATGTCAGCAATGTGTGGTTTTCCTTTAATTCAGCCCTAACAGTATGGGGTCTACTACTCAGCCTTTTCTCTGGAGATTCTTGGCTTGGCGTCACTTCTTGAACTGGGAGTCAAGTCTAGGACTTTACTTATGCTGGATAAGCATTCTCCCAATCAAGCTGTATCTTCACTTCTCCCCAACTCACTCTGCCCTATTCTCCTTTTTAGACCATTTTAGAATTAGTCTGTCTGTACCCCCACTGGATCTATTGTTCTAAGGGGCTGAGCAACAATGTTAATACCCTTAGGTTCCTCTTTTCACTCCCCAGAAAGAATTCCCTGCCTGTCCTTCACTCATACTGCTGGCCAAATTAGCTCAACAATGGAAGCAGAGTTGACGCAGCCTTCTTAGCTGCTACATCCTTGTTTGGAGCTAGAGTTGGGATTACCTATGGTCTCCAGCCTGCTGGCCTTGCAGATCAGGCCATATGATCCAGGCCAACTACAATGCAAAGGCTCCTGTCCTCCAAAGTAAAGAACACAGTTCTCTAGTTAACCCAGGGCTGGAGCCAAGAGCTGAAGCTCTCAGTCAGTGAGGCCAAGAAAGGGGTTTTAAGCCGGTGGCTTTTTTTATTTTAGCCTTAAACCCTAAAAAGTGTGTCCCAGAAATTTTAAATTATGAGAAATTTGTTATATGAATATAGCCAATGGTTTAGAGCAGATCTTGGCACTGTCACACTCTTAGCTGTGGCCATGAGGATTATTTTGCTAATGCATAGCTGTCTCATGGGCAGAGGAGATCTTTAAAGACACTAAAACTGCATGCTGTGTCCCTGTAGTTGTAGAATCTCAGCCCAGGTCATATTCCTTGTGTTTAGCTCTTCTTCCATCCTTGGAAGATAATTTACCTGTGCAACCCTGCTGAAGCTGGGCAGCCAAGATTCTGCCTTTGCCAGGCCCCTAGCCAAGCAACCCTAGAATGAGATTTCTAGCTTGTCCTTGGGCTATCATAAGGCCCCAAAACAGGGTGTTCAACAGGAACAAAGTTGCCCAGGCCATCTGGAGCTGGTGGCTGTTGTCTCTAGGATCCTCTTGGAGGTGTGTCAGGGCCTAGGATAGCAGAGCATTGGTCAGTCAGTTGGCTGCATACAACTTTGTTTACTTGCCTCATCAAAGCTTTGGTTCTAGCTCCCATGATGACAGCACTCAGGAGACAGAATGCAGGCTGACTTCTGAGTGGAGTGCCAGGCTAGCCAGAGCTATTTTGTGAGACCCTTACAAAAATTTTTTTTAAAAATTAAAAAAAAAAAAAGCCCTTTGGGTTCTAGTTCCATTCTCATCCCCGTTGGCACGTGCCAAATTATTATAATTATTACTATTCCTGAATCAAACCTAGGGCAGGAGTCGAGCCCCAAAGTAAACTGCCTCTTGTTTGCAGGCACTGGAGGGAATTTTTCCCCCCACCCCCACAGTCCCCAGAGCCTCAAGCCTGCTTCATTCCTGGCACTCATACCAGTTCTCTTCCTTCGTGTGTACTTCCTTCCACTGGGATTCACCTCACTCAACCCAAAGCAAGCTTTCCTTGCCAGATGTGCTCCTCTGCGACCCAGCCAAGTTTCTCTTGCTGCCAGACTGGCCCTGTTGCATATGACAAGAAAGACTGGACAGATCAGACAGTAAGGATTTTGAAAGAACTCAGAATATCAGCAGAGGTGCCCATGTGTGTCTGCTGTGTCCTCGTATCTTGTTCTGTGCCATATGAGACTTAGAAAGCACCATGTCTAAGAACCCCAGCCCTACCACCTTCCTTCTGCTCACTTTGTGGGATTAGAAGTAGTCTCAACCTTAGTCCACAGCTACTCTCTTAGAGGTGACATCCTCAAGCATTGTGGAATTGAAGGAGCAGAAGCTGGGTGTTCTGTGTGTCTGGAAAAGCTGACTTCGCTGTTGTTCTTGTCTCCTAGCAACAGCCACAGGACCCCCCCCCCCCCCCCAGAGACCACAGAGTGCAGGGCTCGCCCTAGGGCTCTGACCTCATTGTGTTTGCTGTGGTAACAGTCACCAGCAGTTCATTCCCTTTCCTCCAGGAAAGCCAAGCCTTTGCATGGCCCCTCTTTCCTTCCCCTAGCCCAGGAAGCAGCAGGGCAGATAGACTCCAGACCTGGCTTCTCAGAGAGTCACACATCATCCCAGACAAAGGCCAGCCACTGTGGGTTCAGTCTACTCTGCCCTCATCCCTTCCATCTTGTAAAGCTGCAGGATTGGTCCTTTTTCCAAAGTTACTTTTCTGTTCCTCGTTGAAACTTTGAGAGGGCAAGTGTACTGTAGCAGATGACCAGATGTGTTTCTCTGTGCCATCACAGATTGTAGGAGTAAGAACAGGATCGCTCATGGGCACCAGATTGAGTGGACCAGCTAACTATCAGCAAATAGGGCCACAGTCACCCTGATGCCAACCATTCACTCTGGCTTTTGTGTCAGGAGGAAACTTAACAGTTGTGCTGAAGGAAGCCAAATGTTTGGCTTTTAGGAAAGGTGCTGAGGAGGACTACAATAGCAAGAACCTAGCTCCGCCCAGAAACTATAGCCTGTTTCTTGAAATCCTTTGTTACTCAAGGCCACACACAGTATGTAGGTGTATGCCTTTCACCCCTTCTGCTGTGCTTTCTTCAGGAAATTCTGGGAGTAGAGCAAAATGTTTAGCCTGACATGTGGGCTGAGCCACGGAGCTAGTTTAGGACCAGAACAGCCTCACCCACAGCTTGTATCTCCCTCCAGCCTCACCTCATGGTGCACCAGCCCTGCCATTCTGGAAAAGATCCCTTGTGTCATATCTTTCTTGGGCTGAGTCTATCCTGGTGTTTGCATTGGGAAGCCTCTCTTAGAACACTGTTGGGCCTGCTGACCATATGTTGAGATCCACCCTGTGTGCTGGCTTCTTTCCTCACCGCATGCCACAAAATCTCCCATCTGCAAATTCTTACCAGAGCCGGTGGGAGGGTGATGTGGTCCTATCTCTCAGATGCAACTTGAGGCTCAGACTAATTAAGGGACTTGTCTACAGATTCCCAGATTCTAAATAACACAACTGAGATTTCATCACAAAGCTTTTCCCCTAAAGCCTGTGTTCCTGGCTCTTTCTGCCCTACCTCTCTTGTCTTTTGATTTGGGAGAGCTCTATAGCTTAACCTTTCGCTTTGGTCTGGGTTGCTTCAAGTCAACATCGTGGAATAAATATCCACAGCACCTCACCCATTATTGATAGTAGCTCCTGTATGTTCAGTGCTGGAAGTGAGCCTGGGCCCAGACTTTAGTTCACTTAAATTTATTCAGTCTTCATAGTAGTGGCTATGAGGCTTTAATACTGTTTGCCCTTACAGGGCTTGAAATGCAGTAAATCCACAGTGAGTTGATTTTATGAGTAACAGGCTGACGCTCTGACTTAGAACCTTGCTTGGTCTGTGAAGCTACACCTCTTTTCCTGCCTCAGCTGCTGCTCAAGTTCTGTCTTACTTTGTGTTCATCCTCCCCAGCCTGGCAAAGGGCTTGATTGGCACATGGGGTATTGGTCACGGGTGTTATTGCTGCTCTCAGTCATTACATGTATTCTGCCTGCTGCTGCAAAGAAGAAAAACAAAGCAGTAGCCAGCTGCACTTTGGAAAAGCACAGGCTGCCACCTTGTCAGTCTCCCTGGGTAGACTTGTGAGTAAGAGCAGTGTTTGCAAGGAACAGGGGAAAAGATTTGATATATTAATGGAAGCAGTTTGCACAATTGTCAGGACCACTGGGATATGCTCTTTCCATTGATTATTTAGAAGAAGAAACAGGTATGGTGGCACACATCTATAATCCCGGCAACTTGGGAGGCAAAGGCAGGTGGTTGTCTGTGAGTTCAAGACTAGCCTGGTCTATACAGTTCCAGGACAGCCAGGGCTACATGTATCAGTTTTTATTTTATTTTAATAAGAAAAGTTTAGAACTGTAATCTTGGCACTCAGGCTTAAGCAGGATTATGAGTTGAGAAGATTGTATGCAGTAGAATTCTGTTCATAGTATGGCTGACACTAGGTGGGGAGGCTCTTCCCTTCAGCTTTATTTATAACTTGTACAGTGCATATTTTATTGCAAACACAATACTTTGAGAACAGAGGAAAGGCTTGGTAAACTCCAGTGTCAGTAACAAATAGGATTAATAAGGAAAGCCCAGCTATTAGAAGCCAGCCTCTTTGTGTGTCCTAAGTCTTTTAATTCACTGAGATGGACATGAGTCTAGAAGGTGAAAAAGAGCTATTTCCTGAGTGTCTGCTGGGAGATTCCTATTTTACCTTTCTGATTGATGCCCCGCAAGAGAGACCATTCTGAATCTCCAATCTCTCGCCTCTTACCCACCTTAGACAAACGTTTATGGGTCAGCCCAGAGACGGAAAATGAGACCATTTGAAGGCTTCCAGCGGAAAGCTATTGTAATCTGTCCAACTGATGAGGACCTAAAAGACCGCACAATAAAGCGAACTGATGAAGAAGGGAAAGACGTCCCCGACCATGCAGTCTTAGAAATGAAAGGTAGGGAATGAGTGGTGCAGGTCATCTCAGCAGCATCAACAAAGATCTCTTCACTCTGCCCTCTCAGCTCCTTGTGATTCCTTTGTGGTCTCTTCTTTGTTTCTATTTTGTGTCTCCCATTACCCACATAGAAGGGAACAGACTTCCAGTCTCTGTCTGGGGAAGGACTTTTAGACTGGATGGGGACGGGCGTCATGCGAAAAGGAATGTGTAGAGCCCAAGCTGAAAGGCCTACACCATCTCCTGCCTCTGGCACCCAGCATTTGGGCAAGCCTCAGTTTGCTTCACAATGAGAAGAAGGGGGGCTATGGCTTCACTTGCCTCTAAAGCACCTTGAGGTGAGGCTGGAGGGACCCAAATTCCTCTTTTGGGGAAGAGTCTGTTAGCCCCTGCCAGTGTTTACACCAAGCACTTAGTTGGGGTCCCTCTTAACCTCTGACTTGTTCACTACCTCATTCCTTCAGCCTTCCTACTCCGACGAACCAATACTTTGAGGTGAAGAGAACTAGGCATTAGAAGGTGCTGATCTGCTCTCCATGTTTACTTTCTCCTAGCTAACTTCACTTTGCCTGATGTTGGGGATTTCCTGGATGAGGTTCTGTTCGTTGAGCTCCAACGAGAGGAAGCAGACAAGCTGGTGAGGCAGTATAACGAGGAAGGCCGGAAGGCCGGCCCACCCCCTGAAAAGCGCTTTGACAACAGAGCTGGTGGCTTCCGAGGCCGTGGCGGCGGCGGTGGTGGTGGTGGTGGTGGTGGTTTCCAGCGCTATGACAACCGAGGCCCTCCTGGAGGCAACCGAGGAGGCTTCCAGAACCGTGGAGGTGGTGGTGGCAGCGGCGGCGGTGGAGGAGGCAATTACCGAGGAGGTGAGACCTTTTCCAGCCTTGCATTTTCTAAGGCCAACCTGTGGGAGCTGGTACGTGGGAGTTGCTGCTGTGCAGCCCCAAGGGCCTTCCCACTGCCTAGTCTCCCAGCCTCACTGCTTGAAAACTTTTGCCCATTTGCACAGGACAATGCTCTCTTGTGTAGGCTTTTCCTATCTGACCATACACTTCTTTGAGGAATCTTGGGGTCCATCTATAGATCTCATAAGGGCAAATATTAGGACTGCTTTTTGTTCAAAAACAAATGAAGAAACAAGCTTAGAACAATTAATTTGCCCATGATCACACAGCTAAATTGAGCTGGGTGTCCAGTGAACTTAATAAGTGGTTGGTGTCTGAAATAAAATGTGATCATAAATTAACAAACGTGAGACCAGAGATCTCTCCACAGTTAAAGGCATTAGTTATTCCTACAGAGGGTTTAAGTTTGGCTCTCAGCAGCCACACTGAGCTGCTTACAGCTTCCTGTAACTCTTGCTCTAGGGTATCCAATCCTTTCATACTCACACCAAATAAGAATAATGTCTTGGGCTGGAGAGATGGCTCAGTGGTTAGAGCACTGGCTGCTCTTCCAGAGGTCCTGAGTTCAATTCCCAGCAGCCACACGGTGGCTCACAGCCATCTGTAATGAGATCTGATGCCCTCTTCTGGTGTGTCTGAAGACAGCAACAGTGTGCTCATATAATAAATAAATAAATCTTTTAAAAAAAAAAAAAAAGAATAATGTCTTTCAAACAAATCTTTAAAACTGTCAGACATGTCCTAGACCTTTCTTCAGTGACCAAGGATGTTGTGACCTCATGACACCAAATTAACCTTCATGTGGACAAGCAGCTCAGGAAGGGTTTCTATGGAACCTGCTTCTAGTGTGGTGAGGGTACAGATTCGGGAAACACTGTACAGAGGCTCGGGAGAGGCCACTTGGACTGACCTATTAGACTGTATCTGACTAGCTTGCAGCTGTTGGCTGGCGCTTAGCATTGTTCCTGAATACTGTTTTTATTTGTCCAGCAGTTACATAGAGCTAGACACGTCTGAGACATCTGTGCCTTGCCTGCTCAGTCCACTGGAAGACAGACAAATCTGTCTGCAAACAGTGACTCTAGGTGTTGTGTCAGGGCAGGGACAAGGGAGTGTGCCAAGGCCTGGGGGAAGCACAAATGGAGTACCTGCATTTGCTGGCTTTATTGAGCTCCACCTTGGGCATAGTCAGCTATGCTGAGTCCTCTCATACATACGGATTTTTCGATGTAGGTTTCAACCGCAGTGGAGGTGGTGGCTACAACCAGAACCGCTGGGGTAACAACAACCGGGATAACAACAGCTCCAACAACCGAGGCAGCTATAATCGGGCTCCTCAGCAACAGCCACCACCACAACAGCCACCGCCACCACAACCACCACCTCAGCAACCACCGCCACCACCTAGCTACAGCCCTGCTCGGAACCCTCCAGGAGCCAGCAGCTACAACAAAAACAGCAACATCCCTGGCTCCAGCGCCAATACCAGCACCCCTACAGTGAGCAGCTACAGCCCTCCACAGGTGAGGCCATGTGTCTGTTTGTACACATATGCACTTGTGTAGAGAGGGCGGCCTGAGGTATGACTCGGTGGCCACAGGTCTGGACTCTTCCCTTCAGCCTGTCCTTTTTCCCTTGCAGCTGCTTAGCTGTGTCAAACACTAGACATTGCTAGATTCTCCCCCAAAGGTGGAGGTAGCTGCAAGCATTGGCTCCCATCAGCAAGGTCATGTCTTTTAGCTCTATTGCTGGTCTCCTCGGCTCTATAAGAAAGCTCTCTCGGTGAAGTCAGCTTTTGCCCATCCTGGGAGGATAAGGACTTTGTCCTTTAATGGCTCTAGACCCTGTTCCATTCCTTAGGAGACCACTGCTTGGGCTCTGCTGAACTGGGGCCATCTCTGATTTCACAGCCATCTGAGTCCTTTCATGCACATTTCCTGGAATAGGAGTTTGGCAAGACTTAAGTTCCAAGCCTAGCCACAACAGAGCCTGACTTTATGACCTGGGACAGTCGGCTTGACCCCGCTGGTCCTTGTTTCCACATACTGGACAGAAACATAACTAGAATCACTGTGAAGTTGCTGGGAGGTGATGGGTACTGTAGCTTAATGAAGCCTCGGGGACTAGGCAGACCTGGGTTAGTCATTCTAGTAGTGTGACCCTAGCCCAACAACCTCGCTTAGATTTTCTTTTTAGAGTTCATTATTTTTTATATCTACTTTAATATGTGTGTGTGTGTGTGTGTGTGTGTGTGTGTGTGTGTGTGTGTGTGTGTGTGTGTGTCTGTCTGTCTGTCTGTCTGTCTTATGTATGTGCCCCTCCTGTGTGTAGTGCCTGCAGGGTTCCTTGAAACTAAACTTACAGACACTTGTCGGTCACTGTACTAGTTCTCGGAGCTGCTGAGCTCAGCTTCCATCCTGTAAAACAGAAGCAGTGGGGATGTCAGGCCTGCTGATGAGGCATGGGTTCCAGAGCCAGCCTGTGCATGAGAAGCTCTTGAGAACTTGTCACCACTGCTTTCCTCAGCAGCTCTCACTGTAGCCACTGCCACCATCTCCTGAGTGCCCAGCACTTTGTGCACACAAACTTAGTAAACTACCAAGACACCAAGAACACGACTGAGCTGAGATTGTTTGTAGACTGAATCGGGTCTTCCACATGCCATGTGCACTGCTGCCCTCGGGTTTTAGGCCCTAGTGGTCAGCTGCTTCCCAGACCTGTGCTTGCACTTTAGAACAGACTTGCCGCCATCGAGGAAACTGTGTCCATACCAGTGTGTGCTGTCTGTCTGTCTGTCTGTCTGTCTCATGGAGCTTTTGTCTTTTTCTCTATTCAGCCAAGTTACAGCCAGCCACCCTACAACCAAGGAGGCTACACCCAGGGTTACACAGCCCCACCACCTCCACCTCCGCCACCACCTGCCTACAACTATGGGAGCTATGGCCCCTACAATCCTGCCCCCTATACCCCACCGCCACCCCCTACTGCCCAGACCTATCCTCAGCCCAGCTATAACCAGTATCAGCAGGTGAGTGCAAAGATGGGTCTTCCAGTGGGGCTTCTGGGAACATTCTTGGGCATGCATTCAGACTTGGGTTCCTGCCTATTCCTGAGACATGGGTAGCTGCTTGTCTCAAGCTTTTAGTAAACTGTTCTTTACTGGCTGATGAATAACCACTGTGTATCCCTGGCCTCCAACTCAGCCAAAGGGTGCCAAGTTCTATTCCAAGTTGGTGCTGGGCTACCGTACCTGAAAAGGACAGTCATCAAGTCACAAGACCAGGGCTGCATTTCCTACTTTCCCACTTATGTGACATCAAGTCACCCCTCATTTTTCCAAAGCACTTTGGTTTCTGTCAAAGGACCCATATATTGAGGATGGACCACAAAAGGGAAGAAGGGATGGACTGGGGTGCAAAGAGATAACCTGACATTCTTGTTCTTTCCCCAGTATGCTCAGCAGTGGAGCCAGTACTATCAGAACCAGAGCCAGTGGCCGCCGTACTACGGGAACTACGACTACGGAGGCTACTCGGGCAGCACGCAGGGGGGCGCGAGCACACAGTAGCTGGATGGAGCCTCAGCTCGTGCCGGCTGCCTCTGCTGCCACCTGCCTTGGCCTTTTTTCCCTCTGAGTCCTGTGGTGCTGGGGACAGATTTATCCCAGGGCTGCCTCTCTCTGGCCCACTTCTTCCAGAGGGGCTTCTCCCATCTTATAGGCCAGGCACTTTCTCTCTGACCTTTCTCCCTCCCTTCGTTACCCCGTGAGACCACAGTGACTGGGGAGGGCCCTTGCCTGTCTGCCCCTCCCTACTCTGCTTTTTAGCCCCTTGGCTTCCCAGACTCTCATGCAGTTGGTTGTAAATTCTTCCAGGAGCTGTTTTACTGTCTACTTTTCAGGATTTAAAAAAAAAAAAAAAATCAAAAATGTAAAAAAAAAAAAAAAGTTTAAGAAGCAAAATGCAGAGGGGGGAAGCAGTGACTTTTTTTGGTAATTATGCTTTTTTTTTTTTTTTAATTTTTAGAATTTGTCTGTTTTTACTGTGGGTCTGCCGTTGATACTTCATCAAATAACCATTTCTTTGCTGGGTTCAGGTAACTGAGGAAGAGCCACACCCTCGAAACAACAAAATCACCTTTAACCTTTTTATATGATGTCTCGGTTCCCCGTAACTTTGCACACAAGCGTCTGTTCAGTTGGATTGTAACTGCTTTTTGTACTTGGAGAGAGTGTGACTATTGAACTTGAAACCTTTTACTCCAGGAGTCTTGGTAGTTTCTGGTGGGCTTAAGCGGGTGAGAGGGTGAAGGGAAGGTGGGGGGGTGGGGTCAGCTTCTTTGCAGACCCTGAAGTTCCTCCTCCTCCACTACCACCTCCATTGCTCTTCCAGGTGCCAGACTTCCAAAGTTTTTCAATGGTCCTTTTGATTAGTCTCACTTCCCCTTTCCTCGGATGTTCTAACCGGACTTTAGCAAACTGCACTTATTAAGAGATGTTTTACCCTGCTTTGTTTTGTTCTCTTTCAATAAATGACATGGCACCTCTTATCAGGAAGGAAGCAGGGTTGAAACCCTGAAGTGTTACTGCAGTTGGCCTTTAATTGGGATGGGAGGCCTTCGAAGGGGAAATGCCTCACTCATTCATTTAAACAAAGTAGTTCTGTAGGTCACATAACCCAGATGCTCCTTGTGCAGAGGACAGACAGATGAGACCTGTAAGAAAGATACCATGCTGGTTAAGGCCCATCCTTAACCATGGGTGTATTGCCACAGAACTCCTAAGATCTAGACTGAATGCTGCTCTGGGGGCAGCCTCTGTACCCGTGCAGGTGTTGGCTGCCTGCTTTGTTTCCCATCATCCTGAACATCATCCTAGACTCAAAGCACAGCAGAGATGGCCCCAGTTCCTGTTCTTGGAGTTCCTCCTCCAGGGAGTACAAAATTGTAACCAGTATGACTCCGAGTGTTTAGAGAGGCCCTGAAATAATAGGAAGGGAGCTTCTGGAAAAGAGAATAGGTGAGCTGCAGGGTGGGACTCCTAAGCTTCATTTCTCCTGTGCAAGCTGTGTTTTTTCACATGTGATCCATTGTAGACAACTCACCTTAGCTCTCCTGAACTGGGGAGCCTTTGAAGAGCCACAACCTATGGGACAAAGCTGGGGTGGTGACATGGGCCTGTATCCAAAAGGTAGGAATACCATTTAGAGTTTACCAGGACCTAGGCCAAACACCAGGAGGGAGGCTATTTGGGTGCCAAAAAGACACTGGTCAGCTTGCTCTAGGAGAAGGCAGGGAGGGATCCTCACTATCCCTCCTAGCCTGGGAAGTTCTGCTTTGGCCCTGCGTGTGTTGGGCAGTGGCGCCCTCTACTGGCCATTCTTCATGCCGCTGAGTTCATTAGGCCATTCCCCAAATGATTACCAAATTCTTTCAAGCCTGCTTCTAGATTAATGCGCTAACTTCCTCATGATCTCCAGTTCCCTACCCCTATAGGCGCCACCACCCCAAGGGGTTACAACCCTAATGTCTGACAAGCGGCCTCACGTTGCTTTCTTAAGACAAGGCTTGCTATATAACCCTGTCTGGCCTTGTTAAAGACCAGATTTGGTCAAACCCTCTGGTGATCTCCCTGCCTCTGCCTCCTGGGTGTTGTCTACCCTGACAAACAAATTCCCCATCCCTTTCAGGTCGTCTGGGGCTTTTATTCCTATTAGAAAGCCTCTGAGCCTGCCTGTGGTGGGCAGGTCCCTCCCCTTTCCACTGCGAATTTTCACAGCTCGCCCCTCATATCTGCAGTTTTCTATCTTGTTTGTAAAAACAAAGTTCTCTCTATGACTTCATCTCACGCCAGCAGTCTACAAAGAGCACTAAGGTGGGTGAAATGGCTCCGGAGGTTAGATACTTGATGCCAATTTTGACTGAATTTATCCATACGCCCAAAAATTGTCCTCTGACCACATAAACATTTTTCAAGTTAAAAAGGATTGGACAGTCTGCGATAGCGCTAATACAGCCATTCCAAATATTAACCACACAAGGACCTGGAGTTAAATCGGCGATCAAATGACACACGATTCCGCTGATTTTCCGGTTTAATTAAGACCCAAGCTGTACAACCTAGCGTCTTGTGTGTGTGTGTGTGTGTGTGCGCGCGCGCGCGCGCCTGGCTACTCGGAGCGGAGCTACGCATGCGCATAAAGAAGGCCTGCCTTTGACCCGGAACTTTGGTGCCTGGGTGCCGCTTAGAGACGTTTGCGTAGCCGGAAGTACTTCCGGGTACCTAGAGGTCCAGCTTGGCTTCTGGAGCCGGCCTCGGCGGTTGCTGTGTTGGGAAGACCTGTTATGGAGGCCGTGACAGCTGCGGTGGTGGCGGAGAGGAAGCCGGATGATGGTGAGGCATTGGCCTGGCTCAGGCGACGAGGGTGCGCTTTCGATGGGACCAAAAAATGGTTCCGGCAGTGGCCGAGAACTATAGGAAGTCTGAGCACAGCTTACCAGCATTATCGACGCTTCGCGGGTCTGGTTATTATGGCAGGTTGACATTTTCCTTCATTTTCTTTGAAATGAACCCCTTTCCGTGTCCAAGGCTTACCCATATTTTACCATGCCAACGCTCCAAGCAAATAACTTCCCGCAAATTCTTCCAGTCTCAAACCAGCCTTTCTCAAGTTACTTCTTTTCTGTGCCAACCTAAGTTTTTCTGTATACCAAGCTAGCTTTCCTCTTGTCCCATGCAGATTCACTAATATCTCATTGCATTCTAAACTCTTCCTATCCCCGAAGTCTGCAATCCATTCTGTCTCCTTAGGTCCTTTCTCTCGA
The DNA here is from genome assembly GCF_963924665.1 of Micromys minutus. Lineage (NCBI taxonomy): Eukaryota > Metazoa > Chordata > Mammalia > Rodentia > Muridae > Micromys > Micromys minutus. The sequence continues at coordinate 17,697,940 of NC_137967.1, forward strand.
GAGCGTACCTTCAATGCCTCTCACTTTTCTTCTGACTTCCTCCAAGTATTACCTGGTGATTTGTTTAGGTTTTGGTCGGGTTGTTGTCTTGTTTTGGTTTTTGTTGATGTTTGTTTTGTTTTGGTTTGATTTTGGTTTTTCAGTCAGTCTTTTATTATAGTCACGGCTGGCTCAAGCCTTATGAATGCCAGTTACACTAGCTACCCCGAAGCCGTACCTGCAAACGTAGAGAATCTGGGGCAAGACGTGGTGAGATGGGCTTATAATTCGAAGCCTGGAAGGTTCAAAACCAGGGATTACAGATGTAGCTTATTGGTGAAACGCTTGCGCAGCGTGCCCGAAGCCCTGGGTTCGATCCTCAGCACCACATGACTGTGGCGGAGCAGGCCTGTACTCCTAGCACCCCCAAGAACGCTTATCAGAGTAAAGAACAGGTGACCCTTTCGATGCTTTCTAAGTATCTGGCTTCTCCAGAGAATCGTACACACTGCACCGGTCACCCACTACAGCCCAGGCTCTACCCTGAATTTCTTCCTGTCAGGTAGGGTGCCCAATGCCGTCCATTGTATGCTTATTTATTTGAGGTAGCGTTTCACCCTGTAGCCCAGGCTGACCTAGAACTCACTGTGTAATCCAGCCTGGTCTAAAACTCATTAACCATTCTACCTCGGCCTCCTGAGTGCTGGGACTATCTGTATATATTACCCTGTTCAGCATCCAGATGATTTTCTTACTGTATTGCTCCCATGAGTCCATGCTGAAACTAAAGGTGTGTACTACTGTAGCAGGAAGCACCTGACACAGTACATGCTTTTTGCTAATTAGGTTATTCACTGTACAGCATCACAGTGGGAATGCCTGTTCACCATGATCTGTTTAGGGCCTAGAACATTACCCAGAATGCAGTAGGTGCTCAGTAAATGTGAGCTGTGTGTGTCAGTTCCCAGCCTCCTCCTACCTAAGCCCCCTCCCCCTGATGCCATTAACTAAAGACTCCTCTTGATTCTCAGACTGTGTGGAGCCCAGATGTGTGCACTGGGGGGAGCTGAGCCAGGCTTCCATCCCATCCAGACCCCAGGAGAAGGAGACAGCAGAGAGTGCACCAGGCGTCCCCAACAGTGACAGCTCCCAGGCAGAGAGTCCGGCCGTAAGTGCCATGCTGCATGCCATCGCTGCCAGCCACCTGCCTGTGTGCAGCCAGCAGCAGGGCGAGCCTGATCTGACAGAGCCGGAGAAGGTGGCCATCCTGGGCCAGCTGTATCACAAGAAGCCACTGGTGTTCTTAGAGCGCTTCCGCACAGGCCTCCGGGAAGAGCACCTGGCCTGCTTCGGCCACCTTCGTGGAGACCACCGTGCTGATTTCTACTGTGCCGAGGTGGCCCGACAGGGCGCTGCCCGGCCTCGAGCCCTGCGCACCCGCCTGCGTAACCGGCGCTATGCTGCCCTGCGTGAGCTCATCCAAGGTGTGGGGAGACGGTGGGTGAGGGGCAGGGAGGACGGGTGGACTGAAGCACAGTAGGACCCCAGAGAAGTTCTTGGAGACAAAGAAAGCAGAGACACAGACCCTAGTGAAGTAAGGGACAGAAGGGTAAGCGGACAGGGTCAGAATTCAACAGATGACAGAGCAGCATCAGTGACACAGTCTCACTATCCAGTGCCCAGACCGTCCTTGAACCCAAGTCCCCCCGCCTCAGCCTTTCAAGCGCTAGCAGAAGTAGCATCGTAGATGGTCACTGTCCGCTGACAGCATCGAGGTAATCAGCTGCCACCTAAGGAGCAGCACTCCCATCTTCACACAAAGCATCATGGGAAACCAAGGGGGCCATGCATATCCTCCAAGGCCACCCTGAACAAAACACCAAGAAGAGCCCACCACTCGGGAGGAGGAGCTCTGTGGGTTTGATGCTCACCTTGCCTCCATAGTGGCTCAGGCCCGGGTATGTGTATATATGTATATGTATGTATGTGTATGTATATATATGCATATGTATGTATGTGTATATATAAATATATATATATACCTGCTCAGCCCAGGCTGTATACTCAGTGCCTCACAGACCCTCGGGCACCTGTGGGTGGTGTTATCATGTACCTAAGTTGCATACAAATACAGACGTCTTACAAGCGGGGTACGCGCATACATGCCTAGACACGTGTGCTCACGTGCATACCTTGCCTCTTCTGCACAGGAGGCGAGTACTTTAGCGACGAGCAGATGCGGTTCCGGGCCCCGCTGCTGTATGAGCAGTACATAGGACAGTACCTCACCCCGGAGGAGCTCAATGCCCGCACACCAGCCCCGCAGGCCCCCGGCTCCGGCTCCGCCGGCCCGCCTGCCTATCCACTCTCCGACCTCCTGTTTCAGTCCTACCAGGAACGGGAGCTGCAGCAAAAGCTGCTCCGGCAGCAGGAGGAGGAGGAGGCCTGCCTTGAGGAGGAAGAGGACAGTGATGAGGAAGGTGAGGGCCGGCAGCAGGGCCCCCGCCCTGCCATCTCCCTCTCTGTGAACGCAGCACAGCATCGCCATTGCGTCCAGTGTGTGCCGGGAGGGCAGGGACAGGGCTGTCTTGGCAGCACGGGCTAGACAGGGTGACAACCTGTCAGGTTCCTTCAGGCCACCCACCTAGCTATCTCCACAGACCAGAGGTCGGATAAAGACTCAGAAGCCTGGGTACCCGACTCGGAAGAGAGGCTGATCCTTCGGGAGGAGTTCACCAGCCGCATGCACCAGCGATTCCTGGATGGCAAAGATGGGGGCTTTGACTACAGGTGCCTCCCATCCCCCGCCCAGCACCCATGGCCCCAAGCAGGCCCCTGCCTTCCCTCAAAGGGCCTTTCTTGGCAGTGCCGTAGCACCCGGGATGAGCTCCCCACTGAGGGTCCTGGTGTCAGTCACTCTGGACGTTTCAGATCAATGAGGGAAGGTGACTGGGGTCTTGGCCTAACCTTGTCCCTTTTAGAACCGTAGCCCCTTCATCTGTAAGCAAAGGGATAAACTGAGGCAACACTTAGCACAGTGCTGACACAGCACTAAGTGAAGCCCAATGGGGCATCATCCCAGCACTTGGGAGACTTGTGGATGGATCGCTGAGTTCCAGCCAGAGAGACATGTCAAGACCCTATCTCACGGGCGGGAAAAAAAAAGAAATAGAGAAAGATGGCAGATACTGGTCGTTTTAGCTAGTCTGACAGCTCAGGACCCTGCTTGCTCATACCTAAGCCCACTGACACGTGAACTATGTCCAAAATAGCTTCAGTGGAACGGGGGTCCTGATTAACGATGCCATAGGGGCCGTGCTGGGATCCCACAGATCTGACATGAGTGGGGTCGTTCACTGCTAGCTGGGGCCACCAAGGCTCTGCCGTGTCGGGCATGTCACCTGTGAGCCAGGTAGGTAACCTGAGGACACAGGGAGCCCAAACCTGTTCCTTCTGGAGGGCAGCAGACACCCAAGTGTGTCCCACAATCAGTGTTTGCTTTTGTACAGCTGCTGTGTCCAGACCCTGGGGTACAGCAAGGGATGGGTGTAGCTCTGCAAAGAGCAGGCGCGAGGACAGATGTAGGCCCACAGGAGCCGAGCCTTGGTGGAACTAGGGCGGGTGTGACATAAGAGCTGAAGCCTGAGAAGCCCACGGGCTGTGGTGGTGTCACCCCTTTCCATCAGTCAAAGAAGGCGACATTTCTTACGTAGGCTGATTGGGGAAGCACCTCTTTAGGATTCCAGAAGGCCCACGAATAACCAGGAGGTCAGTTTCCCTGACCTGGGCCTCCCGTGATGCCTGACAGCTTTCTTCCCGCAGCACGGTGGATGACAACCCTGACTTTGATAACCTGGACATCGTAGCGCGCGATGAGGAGGATCGGTACTTTGATGAGGAGGAGCCTGAGGATGTGTGCAGCCCAGAGCTGGATGGGGACTAATGGCTCCCACCCCTCCAGCCACCCCTCGCCCTGCTCACCCCCCGGCAGCTGACTACAAGCTGGCCTAGTGACTCAGCCCACCTCAGTCAGTCTCCCCACTTCTGTTTAGGGGTTCTTCTCTCTGGGAACAAGTCACTGCCCCTCTTGCCCAGGCCCCACCTGTCTTTTCTCTTTGAGACAGGATCCTGCTGTGTAGCACTGACTTGCCCGGTTAGTTGCTTTGTAGCCAAGGCTAGCCTAAACCTCGGTCCTCGGCCTCCCACATGCTGTGTGTGCAGGCGAATCCGTGTCTGGTCTACATGTTTTCTTACCCACGTTCTCCCTTCATGCCACCGCCCACCTCTTGCTTCCTAGGTCTCTAACTTATGTGCATCCGCCCTCTACCCGTCTCTGTGCCATGGGTGCTGTGCCCACAGCAGGGCCCTAGAGTCGTCTGGTGGCTGCAGCTGTCACATGGATACCAGCTTCAGGCCCCACCTGATGCCCAGCACAGCCCTGGGTTTCCCCACCTCTCTCTGCCTCCTCCTCCCTGTTCGTTCCCACGTTATCTCCAGGCCTTGGTGTCTGCCCCTCTGTCTCAGCCTTTATGGCTCTGGTTCTCTGGGTCCCCTCCCCCAGGCCTGGCCAAGGGCAGCAGAAGCCTTCCCTGTGGGTGGAGGTTAGGGGAACCCAGGTGGCACCTCTCTGCTCCTTTTGGACACTGGCTGGGAGTGCTGGCAGAGGCAGAGCTGGGTCGCACAGGTCCTGCTTCAGTGTAGGAGGAACTTGAAGAGGGGAATCTCCCCTACTTGCCCCCCTTCCCAGCCACAATTTTCCTTTTCCTCACTTTCCCCCCTCCCTCTCCCTCTCCTGTTTACACTCCCTAAATACGCACAGGCTGTTATCATGGTCTTGAGTCATCACACACAGACATACAGCCTGCCCCGTGTCCCTGCCCCCAGCCAGCCACAGGGCCCGCCCCACAGAGCCCCCCTGCTGCCCTGGGCTAATGAAAGCCAGATGGCTGCTTGTGACTCAGCCATGGCCTGTGGGAACCCAGACGTCCTACCTTCCCATGCCCCACACCCGGCCCCTGCCTCCCCAACAGACAGAAGCAACCTGCTCCTGTGAGGATCTAAACTGCTACAGGATGGTGGCATTCTGCTCTGGCCACACTTGAAGGACCCTCAAAACTGCTTTGTAAAGCCAAGATCCTGACCCTGGCTCTGCCCTCTGCATTAACTAAACTTGGGGGGGCATGTTGAGGGTGTTTGCCTAAACTGTTGAAAGATCCTCAGCAGCTCAGCCTGGGCCAGACCTGAGTGACACCTCTTAACAGCCCTGGGAACAAGACCGTCAATTGCCACTTGTCACAAAGGATCCAAAGGGCCTAGAAGTGGCCATATGCATCTTGAGACCCCCTGGCATCCCAGGCAGAGCCAAGACTAAAACACATCGTACACAGCACTTGGCCAGTGTGCCACCATGTGACCGCACCAGACAGCAGTGAAGATGGGACAGCAGACTTCCTCATTGTGGGGGACCGTGGAAGGTGCAGGTGTTGTGCCACAACCTACCCTCACCTTCCCAGAGGACGCAGTGAATCCCCAACCAGGATCCCACCACACTGGACGGGAGGCAGGAGTGCTCCTTTGGGAAGTTGGTTGGCCTGAGTATTTTCACAGTTGACCAGTGTTCTGTCTGATCATTAAACTTAAGATAGAAATTCTGCCGTCCATCCATCAACCTCTTACGTAACTTTCTAAAGAGCTGAGCTGCACAGCCATTGAGTCAGGATCTGGGCTTAGTCAAATGGCTCAGACGAGTCTACAAATGAGAGACAGAGGTGGGGCTGGCCGAGGACAGGGATTAGAGGAGGAGAGACAGCAGAAGCACACCCCACTTGAGCAGCCCTCACGGTGACTGGCGCTGTTTCCTCTGATCTGAGTCTTGGAGATGGGGTGGGCGGAGAGGCTGAGTCAGGGAGGGAGAGCCTCTCTGTGGGCATCCGGTCCCCACCTCCATGTCTCCTGTTTGTCCTGCCCTGGACAGGTCTCTGCTGGCTGCTGCCTGCACCCATGCCTACCCCCCCACTCCCCCAGCCTCAGTTCCTCTCTGGGGAGGTCCCTGCCTATCCCACAGTCCTCATTTCCTACCTATCCCATCTGTACCCCCCCCATGACTCTCATCCTCCCCCAGACCTCTCTTCCTTGTTCACCAGGCTCTGAGCTCCCGCCACCTTTGTCAGTAGCCTGCCCCTACCCCAACACACACACCCCCTCCAGCCTGCACCCTTATTTTTTCCTGTTCCTCTCCCTGTCTGTCTCTCAGACCCTGGGAAATCCACGTCAGAGCTCTACTGGTGGCCCCTAAAAACCTAAAACAAGGGGTCACCACCTTGTCCCCACCCAGGAGAGAAGAACAAGGCTGCCGACCTGTCTGAGCAGAAGGAAATGTCTGTGCTGTTGCCTGGTCACCCCACCCCCCAACCCCCAGGACCTGCTGGCTGCTGCCACCCCCAGGGCTGGGGCCGGGTAAACAGCCTGGGGATATTTATACCCAGGCCGGGCGTAAAGCCAGTGCCCACCACAGCCCCTGCCCTGCCCTACCCGCTGCCACAGCCAGCCCTAAGCCAGCGTGGCACCCGCCAGCAAAAGGACACCGCAGACAGACTTCACTCAGCACAAAGGCCAACCAGCGCTGGTCATACAACAGCCAATGGCTTCACATAATAGGAACTTCCTTCCTCTGAAAACAAGGACACAGTGAAGGGTCCGTTCCCCCCATCCTAATGCAGACAACTCCAAACCCTGTCAAAGGCGGCCCATACAAGAACCATACAACTCACAAGCTGAAGTCTCCAGACGACAGGTAGTCAGTCATTCCAGTGGGCTACACCTGCTCACAGCTCCTCCAGCCTAGCTGAAACCAGTCTAAAAGGACTTGCAGGCCTCTGAGCCCCTGTGTGAGACCTCTCACACAGCCAGACCTCAAGTGTGTTGGAGACAACACAGATACAAACTGAAATGTGTGTTAGACTCTCAACAGGACATACTAATCACAGAATGCAGCCCCTGGGGCTGAGGTTGTGGCTCAGTTGGTATAACGCTTGCCTGGGGCTTCATTCTCAATGTGGCATACAACCTGTAATCCTAGAGACGGAGGGCAGTGGTCCTCAACCTTCCTAATGCTTTGACTTTAATACAGTTCCTCAGGCTGTGACCACCAGGCCACCATAAAATCCATAAAACCCTTTTCATTGCTACTTCCTAACTAATTTTTCTACTGTTACAAATTGTAACACAGATTGTGTTTTCCAGTGGTCTTAGGTGACCCCTGTGAGAGGCCTGTTGGACACTCCCCCTCAAAGGATCTTGGCCCACAGATTGAGAACCATTGCTCTAGAGTGAGCTACAGGAGTAAAAAGTTCAAGTTCAAAGCCAGCCTGGGGTACATGTGGCCCTGGGGCTAAAGAAGTGACTATTAAAAGCTGTTCTCTAGCATACCTGAGGCCCTGGTTCCAATTTCAGCCCAGCTGGAGAGATGTGTCAGCAGCTCAGAGGGGCTCCAGCTCTTCCAGACAGCCAGTGGCCATGTCATATGAGCTCTCTGTCACCTGTCACTCCACCCTGACCTCCACGGGAACCAGCACTTACACATCATTAAAAATATTAAACTAAATATTTTTTTAAAAAAACACACACACCCACACAATCACAAATTACCCACCCACAAGGCACACAAACACCGGTAACCACCATCTATGTGCATCAAAGACAGCTCAGGTAAGACACAAAAAACACCTTCCGAAAATCAAAATTCCTCACAGACCTGCAAACATGTATGAAACACCCCAGTTTTAGAGAGAACCGACACTAACAGCAAGAATTTACACCCAGGGACCAGTGAAGATTCTAAAGGGGAAAGGGAAAAAAAAAAAGAGACCCAAAACTCATCCCAGATATATGACGCGCTGGCGTAACATGCTGCTCTCTCACCAGCAAACAGGGCCAGCAGGGAACCCACAGAAAGAGCTCCACAAAATGTGAAGCCGCAGACACTCAGCAGAAATGTGGCATCGCTAGCCACAAACACAGAACTGAGCACACACCCCAAACTGACAATGCCATGCAGGCCAAAAGCCCTCGGGCACCAGGGAAAGTTGGGGGGGGCATTGGGGGTAGGAGGGGGCTGCTCTGAACACCTATACGGTCTCACTGGAAATAAAACACATTGGTACGGTGTATGCCTGTGGATTAGACTTCAAGGGAAATCTTGTTCCGGTCTCTCCCACCCCACCTCACCCTCCCTCACCCAGGTCCAGGATGGGGCAGGAAGGCCTGTGTAGGCCTCCCTGGCTGCTTCCTGCCCTGGAAGCTGGACGGGAAGCTGGGGCTCCAGCCGGAACCCAGGCTCCCTCCCACAAGTTCCCCCATGCCCCAGCTGCCTAACCCCGTGTCCTGTCTGTCCTGCCTGAGGTAGAAGCTGGTGGGTAGGAAGGATGTGTCCTGTGCTGGGTCAGGCCACCCACTGAGCCCAAGTGCCAAGGCAGCAGGACAGCGCAAGGGCCCACAGAGGTGCTGAGCCTGCAATTTACCCTCCCCCACCAGGCCAGCCAGCAGCCAGGCCTGCCTAGGAGCAACAGGCAGGTGGGCGGGCTATGTCACCGGTGGGCAGGACATGGGGCACAGCCAGCAGCTGTCATGTCCACAGCCTCCGGGGTGAAAGCCTGGTCTAAGGGTTCGGCAATCCTGGGGGTGTGTCTGGGTGCGTGGGAGCTGCTAGTCTGGGATCCTGGGTGTGACTGTGTGTCTGGGTCTGTGGGGCCACTTGGGACTCCCCAGGCAAGTGGGTGTATGAAGAGTGTCAGACAGTAGCTGTGACCTACTGGCAGTCTGGCTGGAGCTGTGACGTGTAAAATCCCCAGTGTGTGTGTGGTAGGAGTGGGTTTGCAGCAGGTCACGCAATGACCGTGACCCCGTGGAGGATGTTTGTATAACCGCCGGGGGAGTTTCCCAACTGGGCTCTAATGCTGGGATGTGTCTAGTGTGTTTGACACTGTGAATCTGTCTGGTATGTGGTGCAAGCATAGCCTTCTAGTATATATATTTGTGCGATGGCCTTTTCTATCAAACTCTCTACTTAGGTCATGTCCTGTGAGGCCCCAGGGCTGGGCTGTTTATGCTCTGTGTATGTGTGGTCTGTGACCACTGCCAGGTCACAGTGTCAGGATCCACATGCCACTAGTCCTGAGAGGTGAGTGTGTTGGTGTGGTTGTGGGACACTGTCCATATTTTGGCTTCTGCTGGGGCAGTGGGGTTATTCAGCAATCCTTGGGTGACTACAGTACAGGTGGTGTTCTTGCTTGTGTGTGTGTGTGTGTGTGTGTGTGTGTCAGCCTGGCCTCAGTGGTGTGAGCTAGCGGCAATGACAAATGTCCTCGAACAGTGAGCTTATCCTGCCCCCAACCCCAACCTGCTCCCCAGAGGCTCTCAGACGGGGACGGGAAATGGCCAGGACCCACTCGTACAGTCTCAGTGCTGTCAGCATCAAACCAAAGGAACTCTGCCCTCGGTCGCCCTGCCTCCCTCTCCCTCTCTGAGTGTAAAGCAGGCCCAGGGGCCTTGGGAGCCTGAGAAAGGCAGAGGGTAGGGGAAGTGAAACGCTGGAGAAAGAGGAAGGAGGAGAGAATTCACAAGCTCACCCCAACAGATGGGAAGAGATGAAACTCAGGACCCGTGGCTCAGGCAGCCAGTACTACTTGCCTGACTAACTTATTTTCCTGAGGACACACGTGCATGAACGCATACACACGCTCTTGTGAGTACACACGCAAGGGCACATGCAAACACACACACACACACACAGCCTCTCAACCACCCACACTTACTTTACTCTCAGTGATTTATCAGAAATGGAGGCCCCGAATTCGGTTTTTTAGTTCATCTGGTAAGGCTATGTGTACCCCCCACCAAGTTCTCTTGAGGCCCCACACTCTTGATATGATCAAGAAAGCAATCTTAGGCACATGTGCAGATGCTGGATTCAAATCCAGCCAACTGCCACTCACTAAGTTCTGTGGATTTAAGAAACAACCAGCCTCTACGTGTGGTGTGTTAGGTGTGTAAGTAGGTTTTGGAGAGAGTGGGAAGGACTGAATTCTCCATAGATTTAGCTCTGGTTGGCGGAGGGCCATCTTGATCAGGTTGACTTTGAACTGGTGGTGATCCTCCTGCCTCTGCCTCTTGTTCAAATTACAGGCAGCCTGTTCAGACCACACCCATCTTAGCAGGCTTTCCCCCCCAAGGACCAGGGGATGTGACTGGCCCTGCAGACTTGGCTGCAGAAACAGCACCCAGCTACAGACAGCATGTGGGAGAAGGAGCCAGTGTGGCTACGGGCCAGCAGAACTTTACAGAAACACGCTGCAGTAGGCTGTGGGCCAACGTTTGCCAACCCCCACTCTGTGAGGCTGTGGGAAGAAAACTGTGACCAAGGACAGCCACACACCTGACTTGTAGGAGAGTTGTCATTCCCTGGCTTGTGCTGGCTTGGATCTGACTCAGCGCCCAACACCCTTCCCTTCCAGTCACGTAGGTCTCTTTCCTCACTGGGTGTCACACCCTAAGGTGGTTGTCACTTGTCACTTCCGGTCTTCCAAGAATCACAACACACACATACACACATACTCACCCTCCCTCCCTCCCCTCTAGGCTCTTTTTCACCCTGCAACATAGTCAGTGCCAACACCAACCACTGAATTGTTTTGGCATTTTGGAGACAGTTTCTGTGTGTAGCCTGCCTCCTGAGTCCTGGTCTTAAAGGCCTGTGCCTCCACTTCCTGTGAATTGTTTTGAGACAGGCTCTGATGTAGCCCGGAAGCCCCTGAGTTCCTCATCCCCTTGCCTTCCCAGTGAAGGCATTTCAGGGCCACACACTCCACTCTGAACCAGCATTTTGTTGTTTGTTGAGAATGGTTCTCCCTGTATAGCCCTGGCTGGACTGGACTATATCTGCCTGCTTCTGTCTCCTGAGTGCTGGGACTCATCACATGGGCCACCGCAACCCGCTGAATCAGCACTTCTTCTTCTTCCACATACTCATTCAAGACACCAGCAGGAATTCAGTCTCTCCTGGATTGTCTCAGCAGACGCTCAGAGGTATAAGGCACTGTGAACAGCGCCTAAGGAAATGATACCCGGAGTCTAACAGGGATTTTCCCTGGGCCCCAGCGACGCCCACTGGAATCCTGGGGTCAAAGCAGGCGTTCCTTTTGGGAGTGCTGGAGGCGGTGGCATTGAATTGGGACAAGGTGAGGTTGGAGCATCAACTAAGAGGGAGACGCAATCCGGCGCCCAATGACACGGAGACCAGCAGTCCTCTGTCACCTTTAATGGGCCCCCCCAGGTGGGCTTGGGGGTGCAGGTGTCCTTAAATACAGCCCCGGGCGCTGCGGGCGGGGCGGGGGCGGGGCCGGGCCTGCCGGGAGGGGCGGGGCGGGCGGGGGCGGGGTCTCAGCTGCACTTGCAGGAGCGCACAATCATGTTGGACAACTGCTCCACCTTGGGCTTGCGACCCACGTAGTAGACGATGGGCAGTGGTTCCAAAGCCTGCGGCACGCAGCACGGTGACGCCGAAGCGCCCGGGTTGTGTTGATTGTAGAGCGCAAGGACCTGCGGGTGGGCCAGGGTCACTGCCAGCGTCCAGGGACTCTCCCCATCTACCCACCAGGATCTCTACCTCCGAGTCTCCCCAACTCCCATCTCTGTCTCCCTATGACTAGCAGTCTATTTCTGCTTATGTCTCGTCTTACTGTTCCCTCTGTCTCTCTCACGCGTTCCTATCTCTGCCTCCCCCTCTCTCTCCATCCTATCTCTTCTTCCCATCTGCCTCAGTCACTCAACTGTTTCCCATCGCCAGTCCTCCCCACCTTCTCTCTCTCTCCACATCACTAGCTCTCCCGTCTTCCTCACCCAGCCTGTTTCTTTCCATCTCTCCATCTCTGCTCTGCCCCTCGGTATTTCCTGCTGACTCCCCCCTGCTCCACCCTCTCCCTGCCCCACCCCAGCCTCTGCTCCAGCCCTCCCCGTGGGCCAGACCCACCTTGCTGTACTGTGTGTCCAGGCTCCAAATGTAGGGGCAGGGTCCCAGACAGAAGTTGGCATGGTAACCCTTGGGCTCGTGAATCCACTTCCAGCCCAGGTCCTTCCTAAAGTCAATGTACAGCTGCCGGACACAGCAGTTCTTCTCTGTGGAGCTGCAGGCAGGAGGAACGAAGGTCAGACGCAGGGACAGCCTTGCTGCCCTCTCGAGCTCTGGACCCCACAAGCACTCACAGGGAGGACGTAATAAACCATGTCACACCCACACACGGGACTAATCCACAGCCCCACGTGTGCTGTGTTTGTATGACTACTGTTACTGCACCTATACTGCGTGTGGGGCTAAGGCCTGGGCTGCTGGATAGTACAAACAAGATGGATGCCGGCCTTCGGAGACCAAGCTGGTCCTGACACTCTTCCATCCCATGACTACAAACACCTGAGTTATCACCATGAGTCACGGGTGCACGGGATCTGGCTTTCCTTGGCTTCTTCCCTCACCCCGGCCGACATCAACCACACAGCTTTCCTATCTAGTCCTCAGGCACAGTCACAGTCAGGCATAGGGACACACACTTGCAATTCCATCACTTGGGAGGCACAGGCAGGGTGATCGGAAGTTCCAGGTCCTCCTTGGAGACATAGTGAGTTGGAGGTTAGCCTGGACTACGTGAGACCGTGTCCGAAACAAAACACCACAGTCGGTCCTACCTCAGGGCCTTTACACATGCTGTTTGTTTCCCTGACTTGTTCTTCCCAGAGATGCCCCACTCTGGCTTCTTCCTTCACTACATTTAGGTTTGGCTCAGGGTTGACCAAATGGCTTGGCAGATAAAGGAGCCTGCCTTGAAATCCAGATGGCTTGAGTGTGATCCCCCAAACTTACATAAGGAAGGAAAGAAGAGGTTCCACAAAACTGTCCTCTGCCCTGCTCACGTGCACCACAGAATGCGTGTACGCTCACATAAAATAATAACAAGATATAAAAATGAGTCCATGCATGGTGGTGTATGCCTTTACTACCAACACAGAAGCAGGAACTTGGACCTCTGTGAGTTCCAGGCCAGCTACGGCTGCTTCTAAATACTATCTACCACCCAGGGGGCTTTAACTCCTAAAAATGCTACCCAGCCTGAGGCAGATGTTCATTATCTGTTACCTAAATGAACAAACAGTACCTCCTCTGACCAGCCCTGCTCATTTGCCGTCCAAAGTGCTCCTCCAAACGACTGTTAAATTCCACCCTGGAATTCAACACTACAGTTACTATGAGAATCTGTGAATTTCTATATAACTTTTGGGGTTGCTTGCTTGAGATGGGGTTTCACTGTATAGCCTGGGCTGTCCCAGAACTCATTCTGTAGACCTGGCTGGCCTCGAACTTGGGAATGCACCTGTCTCTGCCTCCTGAGTGCTGGGACTAAAGCTGTGCACCACCACCACCTGTTTGTTCTGTTTTAAATATTTATTTATTCATTTTTTATTTGTGTGCACGTGTGCCTACATGTTTTTTTTTTGTTTTTTGTTTTTTTTGTTTGTTTGTTTGTTTTTGTACAATGCCCAAGGGGCCAGAAGAAGCCATCAGGTCCCCAGAAACTGGAGTTGATTGGACTTGTAAGTGACCATATGGGTACTGGGAACTGAACCGAGGTCCTCTGAAAGAACAGCCAGTGCTTTTAACTGTTGGGCCAAGTTTCCAGCCCCAAACTGTCTGAAGTGGTCAAAATATCTGAAGTGGATCATCAAAAATGCTGAGGATGCTGGGAGCTGGAAGAGGGTTATATTACCTCTGCTTTTTCTGTCTACATTTGAAATTTCAACCTAAAACGATTTTAATTACTCCCCAAGATTTCTTCTGTGTGTTCATTTGTCTTTTTGAGACAGGCTTTCATGTAGCCAAGATTGAACTCCAAGTCCCTTTGTAGCCAAGGCTAACCCTAAACTCCTGATCCTCCAGCCTCTGCCTCTCAAGTCTGGGATCGCAACTGTGCGCCACCACACTTGGCTTTATCCATTTTTTCCTGACTTGGCTTCTAACCTGACCCCTTCACCAGCTTCATTTTCCTTCTCAGAATGTCTCAGCGTGTCTTTACTAAATATTATCTGTCTTCATCTCACGTGGGAAAGTGTCCCTTAATGTATAGGTGTTCGGCAAATGCTGGGTATAGGAATTAACTGATCAACATTACTATGACATTCTTTTAAGAGGACTCTTTATGTAGCCCTGGCTGTCCTAGTACTGACTTCAAAGACCAGGCTCCCCTGAAATTCCTGAGACCCTCCTGCCTCGGCTTCCTGAGTACTGGTCAGTCCTTTGTTTCAAAACTGGGTCTTACTATGTAGCCCAGGCTGGCCTTGAACTCCTGATAATTCCCGCCATAGCCTCCCAAGTGCAGGGATTACTAGCAATTGTCACCACACCCTGCATGATCCCCTCAAGGAGTTAAGACAAGGTCTCACTATGTAGCCTAGGTTGACCCAGAATTCACTATGCATAGCCCAGGCTGGCCAGCAAGAACACCTGAGCATTTGTGTTCACGGCATCTATAGTATAGATGCAGGAATAGTATATTTCAAATTCTGTTACAAAGAGGCTGGCGGGATGTGTATTAGGATGCTGACGTGGATTTTTACGTTCGCTAGTGTGATGGCTTTCTGGACTTTCCACAATCTCAGCAGTGGCTGTGGATTTTTTTTTTTTTTTTTTTTTTTTTTTTTTTTTTTTTTAGAATTAGAACAAAGAAATTCAAGGGAGGAAAAGGCAGGTTACTCCTCACAACACCTTAAAAATAACACTAAAATGTGGGCAAGGGACTGGGAGATGGCTCTGTGATCAAGCGCCCTGACTGCTCTCGCAGAGGACCCAGGTTCAATTCCCAGCACCCACGTGGAGGCTCAAAAACCATCTGTAACTCCAGATCTGTAAATCTAGGATCCAATGCCCTCTTTTGTCCTCTGTGGGCACCACATATGCACCCAGCACAATACATCCATGCACACACAAAAAAATACATGTGAAATAAAATAATAATAAAAATAGAATTTGACACATGTGAACCAGGCAGGCATGACTATGTACACCTGCGCACACCTGTCACCCCAGTACTAAGGAAGCAGAAACAAAAGGGCTGCTGTCAAGTTCGAAGCCAGCCTGGTCCACGCAGGGCGTTTTAAGCCAGGCGGGGCGGCACAGGGAGACCCTGTTTCAAACAATGAAAAATAAAGCATCTGGGGATATGGCTCAGAGAGAAAGAAACTCTGGAAGGAAACCCAACAGGATAGAGTGGCTGAAAGGGGGGTGATCGTGAGCAGCAACCCAGACAGGGTGACACCTCCTTTTCAGCACACAGAACTCTAGGCTCGGGATACTGAGGCTCCTGTGGACTCTACCTGCTTGTTAATTTCTGCTGAAACAGAGACGCTGGGCCCATATTGAACGAACTCGATCTATAGACCAGGCTGGACTCACACTCAGAGATCTGCCTGCCTCTGCCTCCTGAGTGCTGGGATTAAAGACGTGCACCACCACAGCCTGGCACACGGGGCTTTCCAAGCAGAGAGAGCCTAATCTGCGACAGGTCCTATCTGAGGACGGGGGAGGTGGTTTTTGAGCCGAGAAGCTGGCGTAAAACCAGCTTTGCCATGGAGAGTTGCGAACGGACACAGGAGAAGAGTGTAACAACATAAAATGAACACCACTTCTCAGAGGTGCTAGCGATGAAAAGCATTTTAGACTGTGCAGCCTTTTGGGATAAGGAAATATTTACGTAGACTTTGTAAAACGTTAAGTACCCACCTGCTCCACATTTATTTTATTTTTTACTATTATTCATATTTCTTGACACAGGATCTCTCTATGTATGTCCTGAAATTTGCCTATGTAAACCCTCCGGCCACAAACTCAGTATCACAAAGGCGGCAGCTGCAGCAGCAACGACAGAATCCTAGGCAAGACTTTTTATGCACATTGGTGTTTTGCCTGCATCTATGCCTGTGTGAGGGCATCAGCTCCTCTGGTACTAGAGTTATACACAGGCGTGATATCCTTGTGGGTGCTGGAAATTGAAGAAATTCCAAGTCCTCTGGAAGAGCAGCCAGTGCTCTTAACCACTGAGCTGCGTCTGCACAGCTCCCTTCCCCAGGCAAGAATTTAACTGTAACTCACTAAAATCAAATACTACCCAAGGTTCATATTTCCCACCAGGTCCCATAAACGTCTTTTTTCCCTTCTCTTTTCTTTCCTCCTCTTCCTATCTCTTGGCCCTTCTCCCCCTCTCTCTTCTGGTGGCGTGGATTATATGTCCCCCCGCACCTCCCTTCTTTGCACTGTATCTGTTAAAGACAGTGACTAGGTTTCCCACCATCTATACTGTGGTGCTGGTTAATGTTAGTTTCTCCCTCTGTTGCAGGAAAACCTAGGAGCTGGAGCTACAGTCCCCATCAGATCACGGCTGATGTATCTGACAGGCCCTTCCTCAACAGCACCGTGTTCTTCCACGCAAAATTTTGCCTGTCACAGCCGGGGACGTGGCTCAGTGAGTCAGTTGCTCGCTATGCAAGCATGAAGACCTGGCTTTGCATGTCCAGAGCCCACGTATACCTCAGACATAGGCAAAACAAATGTAAGAGAGGCGGGCAGACAGACACAGAGGTGTCGGTGATTCCCTGGGTTCGTTTCCCAGTATTTGGGGAACGGAGCTTGCTTAGCTTCCTGCATCTCTTCGTAACCTGCAGCGAGAAGACCCTCCATCTGTCCCTTTGTGAAGGCTAACAGCAAAATGTAGTGAAGACACAGAGGAGGAGGAGGAGGAGGAGACAAAGGAAGAAGAGGAGGAGGAGGAGGAGCCCCAGCCAAGGATCTACATGTAACACAGCACTCTATAAAGTCTGAAGCAGGGGAGGGACAGGTCAGCTCATTGCTCTCATCTCTCAACACTCCTGAACTTCACACCTTCTAGGATCTAGCGTTTCAAACTTCTCACAATCCACAGTACTGACGCTTAGAGTACGAGTCTACCATTCTGGAACCGGGTGGCTGTGTAACACCTGTAATCCCACGACAGAGAATTCAAGCCAGCCTCGGCTAAAGTGATTTGAGGCTAGCCTGGATTACACAGCAAAGCCCTGTCCCACAGAACAAAACAAAGCAGGACTAACAAGATGGCTCAGTGGATAAAGGTGCTCGCTGCCAAATCTGATACCCTGAGTCTTATCTCTGAGACTCACGTGGCTGGCGGAAGGAAAATGGACTCCCAGCCCAACAGTTGTCCTCTGACCTTCACACAAGTGTCATGGCATGGGTACCCCTACACACACACACACACATACACACACACACACACACACACACACACACAAATACAATTTAAAAACAATGACCAAAAAGCATTTGCCCTTGGGACGGCCATTCTGGACACTTTCAGATGCCCTCCTTCCTCCTCTCTCTCTGACTCTCAGGGACCTTGGCTCCTCAGTTTCCTATTTCAGTGCTAAATCCCAACGCTCCACTCTTCATCTCAGGAAGTTCCACCTCCCAACTTCCTCCGGGTGCACCACTGCAAGATGAAGCTCCGACCCACCGGAGACTCACGTTCTGGCTTTCTCCACCCCCACCCTGGATGCCACCATCTCCATGCCAGACCCTGCCACTCTGAGCCCCCGTGTTTGCTGCTGTCATCTACCAGCATCGGAGACCACCATCTGGCAAGAGTGTGGGAACCCAATGCAGACCACCTTCAGATTCGGAACCCAAATGCTTGGATCTCAACTACCCCGGGCTTTCCTGGGGTTAACGTTCTCAGCTGCTTCCACTCAATTCCCGCCTTAGCATCCCAAAGTGGCCGGAAGCCTAGCAAGAATTTAAAAACCCAACAAGATAACTTTCCAACAGACTTCTAACTCTTCGGCGGACCTTCCTGAATTCTCTGATCTCAACACTCCAGCAAGAAAACACCCCCACATTCCAGGGCTCTCAGCTGCTCACAGAAGCAGGAACTTGTTCCCAAGCCCTCCAGGCCGAGAACAGTAGAGTTTACCTGAAGCAATAGTTGGTATCCAGGGCTCTCCGGTGCCTTGAGCTGTGCAGGTGCTGGGCTCTTTCCAGAGGGGTGGCCATGAGGAGCAGGAAGGGCCGGTTCATGTCATGGATGGTGCCCAGGTCACCTCGACGTTTGGGACTGATCCCTGTTTGGGTTTGGATGTTGTGGTGAAGGACAGAGACATACACACACTTAGAGGGATGGGCGGGTGAACACGGGGCGGGTGAGATTTCACACACATGCACACGCACACCAGACCACGCAGTGCCTGTGTCAGGCGGGACCCGGAAGGTAGCTCACCGTTGATCTCCACGTGGAGGACGTTATCTTTGCTGTCACAAGAGCAGTGAGCACTAAAGCGAAAGCCTTGTATTCCGTCTGCAGGAGAGGAAAGGAGTCTGAGGATATGACTCATGCAGCCTGGGGGAGGGGGGGCAGGAAGCTGCCAGCCCCAGGGGCTCCTCGCTGGTCACCCCACACTTTTCTGGTCACCCCACACTTTTCGCTCCTATTCTTTGAGTTGCTGGCCCCTTCTCCCCCTTATTCCGGGCTCAGCTCAAACATCAATCCCTCAGGAAAGGCTCTGAGGGAGACACGTCCCTCTCCAAATGGGGCATCCCTACCCTTTCTCCATGGCGGGCAGGGGCTCTGACATTTCTGCCTATGAATATTTACTTCTTTGATTATTCTCAGCAGAACAACATGCGCAGGGGAGGGATCCCGCACCTGCCTTGTTTTCTTTCATTCTGTATTTTTTAAAACTATATATATGGATGGATATCGAATGCATATTTTATGCACCTAAGAGAACACGGATATGTGTTGTATCGTGGTGTGTGGTACCTGAGGGGGCTTACGGCTGGTGACAAGTGTCTTCCTCTATTCCTTTCTCTCTTATTGCCTGAGACCGATCTCTAAACTCGAGCCCACTCCTTCGGCCAGACTGGTAGAACATAAAGCCACGGGTCAGCCGGTCTCCACACACACGCTGAACCCCAACGAGGCTGGAGTTACAGACACACACTATGCCAATGTCGGACTTTTTACCTGAGTCCCAGGGTTGAGAACTCAGGTTCTCGTGCTTGCAAAGCACTAGTTCTTGCCCACTGACCCCTCTCCACAGCTCTCTTTTGCTTTTGAGACAGGGTCTTCTGTAGCCCAAGCTGGCCTCAGATTCTCAAGCTGGCCATGGAGCTAAGGGAGAGCTTGAACTCACGATGCTCCTGCCTCTGCCTCCCAAGCGCAGGGCTTAGCAGGCTTCTGTACTATCATTCATGTTGCCCTGGGTTCTTGTTATCTTTTGTGTCCTGTAAAGCCTGGTCCTCAGCCATAAAGATAAACATCTATTGTGATCTAGGTGCCAAGGGCCAGGAGCAGGCGTCTTGGCCAGGGCCACACGGGGAGCCACAGGCAAAGGCGCCGTGCAAACCTACGCTGGCGTCCTCTCCTCATTATTCAGGGGCATGTACACGTATGTGCCAGGGTATGCAGAGAGGTCAGAGGTCAGTTTATCGGAGTTGGTTCCTTCCTTCTACCATGTGGGTCCTGGGGGCTTGAACTTAAGCCATTAAGCTCAACATCTCACTGGCTCAAGGGAGATGTTCTTGAGTGGACACATAAATGATACAGTCTAAGCACCTACTGTATACTGGACAAAGTCCTTCTTGACCTCTGTCCCGTGGTCTCCCACATTCCTCCTGGTGCCAGCCCACTCAGACTCATCATCCTCCATGTGGTTAAACTACATATCCCATGGGTCTCCTCACACTCTCCTCCAGGAAGCCCTCCTGGATCCTAACCTTGCCTGGGTTTCCACAGCACCTTTTACTTCCCTCATCTAAGCCCTGCCCCCTCTGTGTAGGTCTCCCCTTCTGGTCGTCATCCTTATAGGCCATGACTGCGTGCTAGGGCTCTGACAAGACCTTACCAGTGTCTGGAAAGACCTTGTGGGTCTTGTGAGGGAAGGACCCACAAGAGACAAGGTAGACTGTTCACTCCTGAACAGATGAACATGTCAGACTCTCCCTGGCTACAGAGCCTTGGTACAGGGTACTCTTGTTTCTCCTTTTCCTGCTTGCTTATTCATCTCAGAGACATTACCTCAGACGCCCTCTCCTCCAGGAAGTCCTCCTTGAATCCAGACAGTCAGGCACCTCCTGAGTGCTCAACCCCATTCCTCTCTATGATGAGTTATAAGGCACCTCGATAGACGTCAACTCCTCCTCCTTCAACTACCCAAAGGACCATGAGGTCCATTGAGAACAAGCATAGGGACTGTTTGGGTCACCGCCTGTCCCTTAGCACATTTACCCATTGGTAAAAATTGTAGAGTATTACTTCTTGACATCAGTAATCAGGTGCCCGTGTGTGGCAGGGGTGGGCTTGGGGGATGCAGTGCTAGGCACAGTGACGCCAGGACAACCAGGGGTGGCCCTCACTGGAGGATGGCACAGGACAAGCAATCTCACCTCCTTGGTTCAGCCACTGCCGGACAACTCCAGTGACGTCAAAAGACAGCCACTCTGGCGTATCAGTGGGGGTCAGCAGCCGGTTACCAAGGTAACGCCAGGAATTGTTGCTATATTTCTGATGGAAACAAAGAAAAGAGAAGTGTGGGAGCTGCCATCTTGCCCCCAGGTAATCTGGCTGTAACCCCACGGTGCCTGCCCCACAAACTGGCTTCCAGACCATCCCTGGACACTGGCTTCTGACACACACGGACCCCGCAGGCCACACTCTCACATACAGCCCCCAAGAGCAGAAAGCAGCCAGGGGTGCGGTGGAGGGGCGGACACAGACTGGAACACGACATGGGGCAGGGACGACAGCCCAGACTGTGGTCAGGCCCCGTGAGGCTCCTCAGCTGTGAACGAGATTCTGTGTAAGCTATTGGGCACTTGACAGCCTTGCTGGGCCTCAGTTTCTTCCACGGTGGAATGCCCCTGGGTCATGGCAGCTGGGAGGACCCACAATGCAAGTGGTCTTTGCTCATACTATTGAGCACAGTTCGGCCGTTTTAGTCTCCTGAATTTGGGAGACTGGTAATTTTCTTATTTATTTATAGCTTGTTGTCTTATTTATAATTATTATTAAGAATATATGCACAGAACAGTCTTCCCAATTTTTTTTTTTTTACTATTTTTCTTTTTGAGACGGGGTCTCTCTATGTAGCCCTGGATGTTTTAGAGCTAACTATGCAGACCAAGCTGACCTTGAACTCAGAGACCCTCCTGCCTCTGCCCCCTGGTTTAAAATTTTTATTTTTGGCTAGGCAATGGAGAAGCCCTGTCTCAAACAAACAAACAAACAAACAAAAACGCTACCTTTGATGTCCAGATTGGTGACTGCTGACTTAGGAGACTACAAGAGCATTTCAAATGCTTAATTTCTCTCCCTGAGACAAGTTCTCACTATTCTGACTGTGCTGGACCTGAATGCTTCAAGAGAGCTTACTGCCTCAGGCTCCAGACAGGGTCTCATGTAGCCTAGGCTGGCCTCAGACTCCTGATCTCCTGCCTCTATGCTCCAAGTGTCTGTTCCTAAAGACTCCAACTTCCTTTCCTACCTCACTGTTACTACCACCCCCTCCCCTGCTTTGCTTTGCTCATACTAGGCAATCTACCACTGAGCCACGCCCCCAGCCCCTCCCTGGGGGGTTCTAGGCAGGGGCTCTACCACTGAGCCACACCCCCAGCTTCTCACTAGGAATTCTAGGCAAACAAACCCAGATATCTATCCCCTGTTCTTTCTCCATTGTTACAGTTCAGCCTCCTAAATTCAACTAATAGGATACAATCTAAGCATCTAAAAAACAAACAAACAAACAAACAAAACAAAAACAAGAACAAAAAACCTTCGGGTTCTTGGGACTATGGTGGCGTACAGCTTTAATCCCAACACTGGCAAGGTAAGGCAGGCGGATCTGTGTGAGTCTGAGGCCAGTTTGGTCTACAGAGTGAGTTCCAGGATAGCCACAACTACACAGAAAGACCATGTCTCAAAAAAACCAAACCAACCAACCAAAAGAAAACAAAAATCCTGGGGCTGGAGAGATGGCTCTGAGGTTAAGAGCACTGACTGCTCTTCCAGAGGTCCTGAGTTCAAATCCCAGCAACCACATGGTGGCTCACAACCATCTGTAATGAGATCTGATGCCCTCTTCTGGTGTGTCTGAAGATAGCAACAGTGTACTCAATACATAAAATAAATAAATAAATAAACAAAATCTTAAACACAAAACAAAATGAAACGAAAAAACCTTAGGCTTCTACACTCTGTACCCTCAAGGACTGGCTATGTGCCCTGTGGCCTTCAAACCGAGCCACCTGGCCAGGCCTCAGCAGCTGCGACCCGAGTGCCACGTCTCCGGCTCAAAGCTTCACCTGGTACAGTTCCACGTGTTGTTCCACACTTGACTTGAATCTCTGCAGGCGCAGCTCTGCACGGGACAGCAGCGGGGGTTCCGGCACCGCTTCCCGAATGTCCGACGTATTGAAGAACATATATATACTGTGTGGGATGTCTTTGGTTTTGTCATAGATTGCTGGATGGGGAGGAGAAAGACATCAGTCTGTGACAAGGATGGGGGGAGCAGGTACCCTGCTTCTGAGCCCATGGGCAGCTGTTTCACTTGGACACTTTTACTTTTCTAACTTTAGCTTCTTTATCTGTATGGGCATTTTGGCTGCGTCTGAGTGTCTGTGTAAAGAGGGCACGCCTGGTGCCTGTGGAAGCCAGAAGAGAGTGTCCGATCCTCTAGAACTGGAGTCACAGATGTTTGTGAGCTGCCGTATGGGCCCTGGCAACCCTCTGGAAGCATAGCTGGTTCTCTGAACTGCTGAGTCCCCTCTCTAATGTTCTTAGCTGGCTGACCACTCCTGGACTCCATGACTGTGTCTCAAACAAAACCAAACAGAAGTTGTAGAGTAAATGGCGTGGCATATTTTTGGGGATCGGAAAGTCTCCGTGCTCCTGCTCAGGTTGGGTGCTCCGGCACTGAGCGACTTCCACAGCAGGCTCCAGGCAGGAGCTCAACAGCTGAGGCCCTTCGAGGTGGGTTCTAGGGGAGTGCTCTACCACTGGGCCGATCTTCCTTTTAACCTTGGAAGAAACGGGTACCTTTAAGCTCTGTCTCCCAGCCTAGGTGGCCGCAACTGAGGCACCATGTACCCTGAGCAAATTCTTCTCTTTAGCCGCAAGGCACCATCCAATTGTGATAAATGGAGCTGGTGAGACACATCAATGGATGTGTGTCTTAGCCAGTGCGAGTCTGCAGACAGCACTTAGCCTGAGTTAGGAAGCTGTTCACTGGGAGTTACCGTGCGTCAGTGAGGGTGAGGGGAATACAGTGAATGGTAACCATATTGTTTTAAACACTTTACAAAGATAAAGACATTGAGAATTTCACGACGTGGTGAATTTCAAGCCACCTTACTCTAGGGACTGATTTATTGTTGTTATTTTCTT
This sequence comes from Micromys minutus, assembly GCF_963924665.1. Classification (NCBI taxonomy): domain Eukaryota; kingdom Metazoa; phylum Chordata; class Mammalia; order Rodentia; family Muridae; genus Micromys; species Micromys minutus. The sequence continues at coordinate 17,721,447 of NC_137967.1, forward strand.
TTGTTTCTGGAGACAGGATCTCATAGCTTAGGCTATTCTCAAACTCATTGTGTACCCAAGGATGGTCTTGAAGCAATTCTTTCCCCTCCATCTCCCTAGCACTGGGATTACAGTCACGGACCACTGTGCTCAGCAGACTGTAGTTTGTTTTTCCCATTTATTTATTTACTTACTTACTCATTCATTCGTTCGTTCGTTCACTTTACATCCTGACCGCAGCTTCCCCTCCTTCCAGTCCTCCCCTTACACGGCCCCTTCCCTCACCCCCTTACCACCGAGAAGAGGGACCCCGTACAAATCAACCCCTGCACATCAAGTCAGTAAGCCATCGGAGGTGGATGGAGGGAGAGAATGGAGAGAGAGGGGATAAGCAGAGGGGGTGGGGTCAGGTGTAGAGACTGTGGTCTGAATCCCGAACTCGAACTCGGCTACTTCCTGGCCAGTGGGCGGTTATTACCATCTGCTGATCATCGGTCTTATTAGCTACTTCCCCCTTTAGCCCGTTTCCGGGACGGGTTAGCTTCGAAGTTGATTTCTAGGGTAAGAGTGACTGACTGCATGTTTGGGAGCCCCATTCACTAAAGGGCTTCCTAGGCTAAGGGATGTCTGCGTTGGGGGATGAAGGGGCAAAATCCTGAAATCCTGCGTTAACTGGGGCTTCTGACTTCCTGTAGTGGGGATAAGACGGTGACCCAGACATCGACGAAGGACAGAGGGGCCCTATTCTTGGTCCAGTTGTTACTCAGCAAACCACAGTGTAGGGGGTGGGATCTCAGCTGGGGGTAGCAGATAGAGGAGAGATAGAAGGGCAGGAAGGACTGTGGGTGTCGCAGAGGGAAGTGGGGTAACAGAGATGAATAGGTACGTGGGAAAGGAGACGGAAATGGCGAGGCACATGCCGGAAGAGATAGAAGCCTAAGAGAAGAAATACAGTCTCAGGGGAGAGGAAGAGACTTCTTCAACGAAGAGGTCACATTAAGTAGTGGCTAGGGAGGGGTGTCATTAGGCCTGAGCCACAGTTGGATCCGGCAATGTGCAAGGAATCCTTAAGTCCTCCTCTGGGGTTAGGAAGGTGAAACCTGGAGACGCTACAGACACCTAAAGTTCCTGGGTCACACAGGACGCCGGGGTCCCGCGTGGGCGCCTACAGGGCGGGGCCGTGAATGTCCCCGCCCACTGCTGGGGTGAGAAGGGCGGGAGACTAGCAGCCTAGGGAGGGCGGGATCCGGACCTGCCTCGTCTCGCCCCAGGCTCCGCGCGCGATCTCCGTCTCCCCTCCTCCTGGGCACGGGAAGGAAAGGGAAGGGAGGAGGGCGAGGCGACCGGACGCTGGGTTTTCCCCAGCCTCCCGTAGGAGGAACTGGGACTTTGGGGGTACAGCCTGCCAGAGTTCAGCTCCGTGGGGTCCTCTTACCCCCTCAGGAAGCGCAAGCTCCTCCCCACGCGCGTGGCACCCACGTGGGGCTTTCTCACCCTTGCGGATTCGGTTTTTTTCATTTGGATTTTGAAGACTGCCTCTCGCCTACCTCTAGCCGCTCCCCTAGGGCTCTACTCCCTAGGCTCAGCCACTCCCTTCCCCGCCCAGGCGAGGAGCTCGCCACTCACGCCTGGATGGCACGGTATCCCTGCCCGCCAGCCTCGCAGGGCCACCTTCCTAACGCCAGTCTCCCGTCTTTTATAGCTCCCTCCCAATGATCCAGTATTCTAGTTTTTGAGGGCTCGCTCGCGTGCTTCCTCTACTGGGCTCCGCCTGCCCGCTCGCGCGCTTTTACGCCCCCAAGCAAAACACTCGTGACACCTCCGGGCTCGTTTTCCGCACCCTCTCCGCTCCATCTCCTTCTCCCAACAACTCCGCTTTCCTTCATCTCTTGTAACCCCACAGTGACTCCACAGATCACACTCTACCGCGTGCGCCTGTCTCCTTCTGATAGTAAGCCCACTAGAGATTTTATCTGGCAGTTCTAGGGTACCCATCACCTAGGCTATTCTTTCCTTGAAATCTGTTCTCTCCATCTCACGACCCGGTCTGGGGTCAGCTTTCCACACTGCCTCTCTTTTCCCAAATGCTGGGCGCCTCCATTCTCCTGAGCCGGGCTCTACCTTCCCGGAAAGGGACCCCGTGAGCATTGCAGTTTCAGACACCATAAGGGGAACTTAAAATAAACCTGCCGAATGCTCTTCTAGAGTGGACTCTCCCCCCACGATCTTGCCTTTCTAAGAGAGGTTCACTTTTGCAGACTGTCTCTTCACTTCCAAGACCAGACACCTGGGGTAGGGGTAAGCGCCATCCTCTTTGGGACACCCACACAGTCTTCCCGGTGCCCCCAGGGGTCCCCTTCCTCCAGCCCGTTTCCTCTGCGGGTAATTTCCTCCCGGTGACCCCTGCACTCCGGCGCCCCCTGGGGGCTCCCTCCTGGCTCCCCGGCCCCTCGGAGCTCACCGTTGTTGCGGTCCACCATTAGCACGCGGGTGACCTCTTTGGCGTAGTAGTCCGCCTCAGGCTCCGGCTCCGGGTCGGCGCTCTCGCCTGCCACCCGGTCCCGGGTGCTGTTGTACAAAGCGAGCACCGCCTCGGGCAGCGGACCGGGCGGTACCTCCCCCTGGCTTGGGGGACTGGCGAGCCGTAGTTTGGACAGGATCTGGCCACGGATAGCTTCGATGCGCTTCCGTTTCACCAGCTCCATGTCGATGGTCTTGCAGGTGGAGAGTCCCGCGGCTGGCCTCCCGGGCGTCAGCACTAGAAGCCACAGGAGTGGGAGCAGAAGCGGCAGCAGCCGCAGCCCCGAGGGCGGCATGGGGGAGGCGGCGCCCCACGGCACTACGGAGAGCGCGAACCTTGGGCAAAGGTGGGATGCGGAGGCCCCGCCCCTGCAGGGCTTGTGGGGTGGGGTGGGGTCTCCCAAGGAAAGGTAGGTGATAGTCCTGAATAATTTGAGGTTGAGGGAGAGAGCAGCAGAAGTCGCGATGAGGTTCTGACACCAAGGTGTCTCAGTATGCCACCGGGGTAAAAATCGAGATGAGCGCTCTCTGGGACCCAGAAATGGGTGTTCTTAAATAAGGGAGCTACTGCCAGCAGGTCCGTGGGAGATCGGCCTCCGGAGGAGAGAGGGTCCTGGGATGCGGGGGACTCAAGAGGCAGGCTGGGGGGAGGGCGGCGTGCAAGGGGTGCGCCCCAGCTTTGGGGTGAAGTCTTCGCGGGAGGCGGGGCTTGTGGCTCTCGAGGGCTGGTCCGGAATGGGGGCGTCTGAGGAACGCCTGGTAGCAATCGAGTGTCCGCGACGGTGAGCCGGGCTGTCTAGAGTCCTCGGGCCCTGCCTCCTTGCGGGACAGCGCAGCGCCAAGTTGTCCCCGGGTCTCTGACTTGCAGTAGTAGCGGAAAAGTCTCAAAACTTTTTTCCTCTTCTCCCAACCAGCTCGTCCCTCCTCCCACTCCTCCTCCCCCTCCTCCCTGCGGCGGCGGCGGCGGCTAGTCTGACTCTGGGGCCTCGGACGGCTCCTCGGCTGCTCCTTTGCGGGCTCCCAGCGGAGGCCGGTTCCGCGGGCGGCTCAGAGCCGGGGGTGCCCCGAAGGGGCGTCCCCCCTGCCCCGGCCGGGGGCCTGGCTGTCTGGAGGATCCGCGGCGGGAGGAGGAGGGGGACGGCCTGGGGCGCAAAGGGCGGCGGCGGCGGGACCGGCTGGGGCGGCGGGGGTTTTGAAGCCGCCCCGGCCCCACCCAGGAAGCGCACGCGGGGCGGGGGCAGCCCCAGGGGGAGGGCATGGGGGGGCCACTGTCTTCATCTAGCGTGGGCGGGCTCCGAGGGGGGTCCCTTCAGCCCTGCGGGGAGGGGGCAGGCACCCCGGCCCCGCCCCACCTCCCGGGTGCTGCCTCCTGGCGGCGGAGCACTACTAAAGCTGGTGACCAACAGAAGAGCCCCCGTGGATTTGGGAGTTGTTTAAGGGTCAAAGGGAAAATTGGGACTTCGTGATAAAACAGGATGCTACATTAGAGCCAGGGACAGAGAGCGAAAGGCAAGGGCAGACTTGGGGTTTGCTGACCAAAGTGTCAAGGAGGATGTAATAAGGGGGACATCTGAGAGCTGCAGCGGGTACAAGGGAACACTTCACCTATGAGAAATGCGCGCTTTTATTAACTGCCCTCGACAGTGCTCAACAGCGGGCTCTCCTCAAGTCCCTCTAACCCACAGACTTACTACCCGGTAGTTCGGTGGAGCATGGGCCACAGGGGTTGTTCCTGGCCTCGCAGTCCACGGCACAGGGGCCATGATTTGGGTGAGGTCAGGACTGACAGCCTCCGGAGTCCACGTGCCTGCTTCACTACTGTGCCATCATGTGCTCGGGGCTGTGGATGGTGGTGATTAGTGGCAGCGAAGTCCCTCAACACTCCACACCGTAGCGATCAAAGTGGCGCAGCAGCAGGCCGATACCCAGGTGCACTGTGCCCCCCGCGGCCGTGTGCAGGCGGTAGCGGTCAGCCCCGCTGTAGATGGTGTCTGCGTGCAGCAGCTGTGGCCCGCCACCCACGAAAGCCCGTGCTAGCTGCTCCCTCCAACTGCCCAGGGGCCTCCATGTAGGGCAGTCCAGCTGGTGAGTGCCTGGGCTGCTGGGCACATGGCAGAAGCCATAGCCAGCAAGTTGGCAGCGACCGAACCTGTCCTGGGACCACACCTGGAGATGGAGTCGAGGCCAACCTACAGGACAAGAGGGGTTAGAGAAAAGGACAAAGAAGGCAGACCTCCTGCTGGGTTCCCATCTCCTTGAAACTAGTAGAGAGAGGCCTCGGTGCCATCCTTTTACATTGGACTACGCCTTAATTTCCTCTCTGGGTTCTCCTCCCCCATCCACTCCACACAGGGACCTATAGAAATCCACATTACCCTCTTGTTCAAAACTCATCCAAGGCTCCCCTGTGCCACAGTACAAAGTCCATCCTCTCCAGTGTGAAAACTCGTCAAGTCTGGCCTCGGCTGACCTCCCTTTGTGGTCTCCTCTTTCTCCCAGGCCCCCAAGTCAGCACCTCGGCTAAGATCCCTTCTAGCCTCTCTCTTCATGGACCTGCTCTGCTCTCGTCCACCTGACTCGAGTTTCCTTTCGTCCCTAGGGCAACCATCTCTCCCCTTCTTTAGGCTTCTAGTGGCCTCAAAGCACACAGCTGAATGTCCAATGCTTGGAGATGCAGCCCAGCTCCCCCGCCACCCTGACCCTCCCTGGCAGGCTCTGTTCGCCAGGCTGGGGACACAGCTATGAACACAGCAGACAAAAATTCCTGCCCCGCGAAGCTGACATCCTAGACAACCAACATAGTAAATAAGTAAATTATAGGCTATGTCAGATGGTGATAACCGCTCTGGGCAAAAACAACAGCCAGAAGGGGAGGGGTGGGGATGGAGTTTGGAAAAGTGGGGAGCAGCTAAAGGAAGCTTTAGTAACGAAGGTGACATGTGGGGCTGAGTGACGCAGTGTACAGCTGGAATGCCAGCACTTTGGAGTTCAAGGCTAGCCTGGGCTACACAGTGAGTTCTAGGACAACCGGGGCTATACAGGAAGACCTCATCTGGAAGGGTGACATTTTGGTGCACACTTGCGCTGCTGAGGTTCCAGGCTAGCCTCAAAAGCAAACAAACCAACCAGGATGCAACAGGCACATAAATGCTTAAAGGAGTAGGCACCCAATCAGTGCAAAAGCTCCGAAGTAGGAGCTAGCCTGGTGGGGTTAGTGAGACTAGAATGGGGACTCACGGGGGACAAAGGACAGGGGTGGCAGCCAGATTACATAGGGCCATGTGATGCCGAAGAAGACTCCAGCTTTTATCCTGAGTGACAGGAGACCTGCAGAGAGGAAGAACATGATCCTCCCGGGGTCCAGTCCAGTTCCAAACCCTGAGACGGGGTCTGGGAGCACAGTGAAGATGGAAAGAAAGAGTGGTCCTTGGGCCCAGTTAGTGTCTCCTGGCCCTTTGCAGCACAGCTCTAACCCCTCTGCCAGACAAGGCCATGGAGGGTCCGTTCTTAGCTGGGCATGCGTAGGCTCAGTCAACAGTACTGATGTTGCTGAAGTGCCCAGGCCGTTTCCCAGAATTTGCTGTGCTTTAACCAGAAAAGCTGTTGTTATGTTACCTTCCTCCCCCGTACGCTCACTTCCCCTTTGAGCAGGACCTCTGCCTGTGTGAGCAACGGCAACTGGCCCATTTCCTGTCCCTCTCCTCCCCATCTAGCTCTCTCTACCCTACCCAGCATCCTCACTGGCCTTTAGTCGAAGGCAGTCTCCCCTCCCACTTGACCCCCACTTCCTGATATCTCCTCTCCCCCAACCTCTGGCACATTCCACGGGCCTAGGGTTTTGTATAGCTCGGGTGAGGCCTCAAATGCACCTCTCTAGGGGAGGCTGTACCAGAAAAAGGACCCACAAATACGGGAGCAGAGAGAGCCATGGTGTTCCAACCCAGCTCTTCCTAGTTTGACTGCCCCGCCCTCTCCTGTCATCCAGTACCCACCTTGGAGACCTTTGGTAGCGAAGTGCAGGTCAATAGGGTGGGACCAGTAGGCCATGTCCCCTATCTGGGGTGTGTCTACCTGTGTCTGGCCTTCCCGTACACCCGATAGGAGCTTCCAGGCGGCTCCTGTAATGAGAACCAGGATATGTAGTCGGAGGTGAGTAGCAGCCTTCAGGAAGGGGACCTGCTGTGGCTACGGGTTTGTATTCCCCTGGTATTTGAGAGTGGGAGTCTCACAGTGTAGACTCTAGAGCAGAGTATCAAGATTCAGATCTTGGCACTCGAGGTGTACACCTGAAACCTCAGCACTTGGGGGTTTGTTTGGGGCTGTCCTGGGCTGCCTGGTGAGCGACAGTGTGGCTCTCAACCCCTAATGGAGGGAGAGGAAGAGCACGTGAGAGAGGAGAAAGCTGAGCAGTGGTGGTGGCTCGTTTACTCTTAGCCCTCGGGAGGCAGAGGCAGGTGGGTCTCTGAGTTCGAGGCCAGCCTGGTCTACAGAAGTTCCTAGGACAGCCAGGGCTACACAGAGAGACCCCGTGTCAGAAAACAAACAAATCCTGGCACTATTCACATATGTACTTTGCGGCTTGAGCAGCCTTATACAGCCCCAGCCCCAAGTCTTACCTTCTTTGGTCTGTGTGACCCCAGGACAGTTACTTTTCTCTGTTTCCCTATCTATAAAACAACTACAATGTCACAGGGTTATGAGAAGGCACAGAGCAAGTGTGGAGTATTGCTTTTTAAAATATCACTCATTTGTTAATACACACGCTGCTGGGGTGCAATCCAGAGCCGTGTGCGTTACTAGGAACGTGCTCTATGCTTGACTGAGGAGCTATAGTCTCAGCACCGATCTCCTCCTTTTCTGAGACAAGGTCTTTCATAGCCAAGGCTAGCCTCAACCCTCTTATGTAGTTGAGAATGACCTTAAACTTCTCCTAACCCTCCTGCCTAGCTCCCCAAGTGACGCGATTCCCAGCATTGTTTCCTTACTGTTTGCACCCCGATTTCAGAGGCCTAGCTCAAAGACCAAGGCGAGATTAGGCACCTTCTGAGAGCACACCGTGACCCCAGGGAGGAGTAAAGAGAAACATACATACAGAGCACTAAATCCCAGATGCTGGATGCTTCAGGAAATGCCTTCATCTTATCTGCTCTCTGGGACTCTAACCATCCCCCTCCTGACACATACACTAAGCTTTCAGACTCCTCACTGTCACCACAAAAGTGTCCCCCATGTGGCCTGGATCCAGTCACTCATCTGCCACCTCCCTTCCCCACCCTCAAGCCTCACTGGTCCTGCCTTGGCAGAGGCTGTTCCTTTTGCCTGGAAAGGTCTGCTACTGGGTGCCCTCCTTCCGGCCTTTTCCCTCCTGCCCCCAGTTCAAGGGCTGCATGCACAGAAAGGCTTTCTCTGACTCAGACCTCCCGGTCCCAAATCTGCCCCTAGTACATCACTCTGTTTTTTTTTTTCCTA